>NC_056455.1:6989682-7289682 GCF_018296145.1 Oncorhynchus tshawytscha
GTTGAGAGGGGTCTACGGTCAGAGTTGAGAGGTGAGAGGTCAGTTGAGAGGTGAGAGTGGTGCCCTCTGACCCACCTCATTGTCGGTCTTGCTGTTCTCACTGATGACCTTGATCCAGTCCAGCATGTCCTCTCTGTCCTCGGCCTGCAGCAGGTACTCACAAAAGTCCTGAGTGGTCAGACGCAGCGCGTGCTTGCGCTTGGTCTCGCTGTACGCTATGTCCACCAGGCAGCCCCGGATGCTGATTGGCTGCTCCTCGTCGGCATCGCCTCCCAGAGTGGCGCCCCGCAGGACCGCCTCCCGCTTGTCCTTGTAGAGGAAGAGCGAGTGGGAGCGCAACACCGAGAAGACCCGCCTCCACGGACGCATGCCGCTGCCCACCTTCTGCAACACAGAACGGAACGGAGAGAGTGAGAAAAAGGACAGAGAGAGAGAGAGAGAGAGAGGAAATGGTTCATTAAACTGCAGCAGGTCCTATTCCTCTACTCGTTCTTTCCTGCTTTCTCCTCCCTCTCTCTCACCTTGCCCTTCTCCGTGAGGATCTGTTTGTAGTGCAGCCATCCCTCTCTCCATATGTCACTGTAGCTGATGCTGCCCAGCTCTGAGGTGGAGTGGCGTTTGGAGCGCACCTCCTCCGCTGCCCCCAGACTGTCCAGAGACTAACACACACACAAACAACACAACACACACACACACACACACACACACACACACACACACACACACACACACACACACACACACACACACACACACACACACACACACACACACACACACACACACACACACACACACACACACACACACACACACACACACACACACAGGGTCAAAAGTTACACACCACTCCACAACAGGTTTTTAGGATAAACACACTGAAAAAAACCCCCAGATGGATTCAGACACACTCCCCAAGCTGCCAGGTCCTCTGCAATCAGCAGTGTGGTCACGTGTAGGGTACAGCGTACTGTTGTTGTGAAACAGGGGGAAAACTCACCCCATCAGTGAAGAAACTCTTCACTCTCTTTGGCAGCCTCCTATGGAGAATAAAACGGAGGGTTAGTTTAAAATGACTACCGCAAGATTTCCTACGAATTGAATTGATCATATGCTCCAGATGAATCCCTCTTAAATCGCTTTCCCACGTCTCCCCCCGGTGTTCCGTTACTCACGAGAAGACGCGGCCCTCCTCTCCCCTGAAGGTGTTGAGTCCCTCGTCACATGACTTGGAGCGTTCCGTGGTGATGGCTAGAAGATAGGAGGAACGGCGACTGGATTTAATACTGCCTGCTCAGTGGGAGACGGAGCGAGTGAGAGAGAGAGGGAAAGAAAGAAAGAAAGAAAGAAGGAAAGAAAGGAAGAAGGAAGGAAAGAGAAGAATGTAGATGTAATGGCAGTCAGAGGATGAGAGAAGGTTAAGGAGTGTGGGGTTAAGAGACGAGGGTGAGCGGTTGACAGAGAGCTGGAGGGTGGTTGGGTGAGGTGGTTGGGGTGAGGTAGCGGGTGAATAGGTGGGCTGGCAGGATGGACTCAGGTTAGGTTAGATCTTCTCAGGTCACTTCGCTCACTACTGTCGTGCAAGGGGAGTCTGTCTGTCAGACTGGGCTAAAGCTGGGTGTACGAGGACCTCTGGACTTCATGCTCTAGTCTATACAGAGGAAAACACACTTTCTACCAAAGGTAAAGAGTAAACACATTCACTTCAGTGACGCATATGCATCTGCCTAGGCGGTTAGTCCACCGCGGAGAGACTACATTTGCTTTAGGGTGCGCATGCATCTTACCAGGCACAAAGAAGTACACAAGGCCTATTCACTGGAGGCTAATTGACCTCTTTGCCATGGAAAAATTGTCAATCAACTCATGCAGAGAGACAAAGGAGCATGCTGTGTACAGTAAGCCATTCTCTCCATAGATGTGGAGGTGGCATGTCTGCTCGCATGGTACCAGACACCGCAGAGAGGGGTGCTGGGTGGGTTCTGGTATGGCTGCATGCAGGGGGGTCGGTCCGGGGTAGTCCGGCTCAAGGGGGACACTCACTGCAGTCGTGTGAGAAGAGCCTGGTTAGGGGGAAGGTGAAGGTGGGGGAGGCGGGGCTGGTGACGATGGCGGGCGCTGAGCTCATGCCGCTGGACACCACGGAGGAGGCGGGTACGTGGCGGGCACGGAGGTCAGCGCTGGGGCTCGTCGGCTCATCTGTGTGTGTGGGGGGGTAGAGGGAGGAGGAGAGGGAAGGACAGAGGGAAGGGAAAGGGCAAAGGTGGGGAGACAGGAGAGGAAGAAGGGAGGAAGGGAAGTAGAGGGAAGGTTAGGAAAGGGAAGAGGGCAGAATCAAGGGTGAGAGGACGAGAGGGAAGGATAGAGGGAGGAGGGGAGAGGATTTGAAGGAAGGGAGAGCGATGAGGTACCACCAGAGGGTGACCATAAAGGACTGAGGTACTGTTTTCAAAAGGGAATGCTCCGGTTCTCTGAGAACCTTTGACCAGACACATTCCTTACGTACTCACTTTCTTAGTCCTTCTAACACACAAACACCGTACACACAGATTATAACATGTGTTCTATGAAGCATCCTCAACGAGAAAGTGGATGAAAATGGTCAGGAAAGAGCAAGGCAGAACTGCAATTTAGAACTTCAATAGCGTATCTGTAAATGAGCCATATTACAGCTCTATTGCATAAAAACACACACACACACACACACACACACACACACACACACACACACACACACACACACACACACACACACACACACACACACACACACACACACACACACACACGGACAATAGACAAACTAATAAGGTGGAAAGTAAAACAACATACAGAGAGATTGAAACAACACCCTATGCTGTACCTGTGTCTGCGGCCTCCATGAGAACAGTTCTTCAAATAGAAACGGAAAAGGCTTCGAGTACCATGTAATAACGCTCGGTTTCAGTTCTTTATCAACTAGCGGGTTGGGAAGGCTGTGTGTGATTCAGTGTGTTCATTTGTGTGATTGCATTACACTGGTTAGCTGCTATGCATTTTCAAAATGAAAGCAGTCATTTCATAGATGAATGACAGAAATACATAAAACAACCATAAGTAATATATCGAAGATCAGGGTTGGGGAGTAATGGATTACATTTAATGTGTTACATATAACTGATTACAACAAAAACGAACCGTAATTCGTTACCAAAAATATTGTAATCAGATTACAGATTCCTTTGAAAAACTAGATGATTACTTGGATTACTCTTCAATTCATAGAGGATGTTGGCGATTTATTTTGTTGTTGACACCAAGCGGTGTGCTTTTTGAACCGAATAAATGGTTGAATTTAAGAGGTTTAAGCTGCCTATCGTCTATTGTTTGCGACCGGTGGACAGCCACGAGTGAAGAATTCACTCTTGCAACCGCAGCATAGTGCAGATCCCAGTCTATGGAATAACACTTTGAGGGACTTCCTCCCTTCTAAACTAAGCGGTATTGTGCTCCACATACTGTCAAAAACAAACTATTTGGCTAATCTATATATAAGTCCTATTCTTGAAGATCAAGGGGTATTCAATTAATTGGAATGACTGGAAATCTGACAGACTTTGTTTTTTTATGTCAAGATATAGCCTAATTGTATTACAGGGGTGCGTGCTCAGTCCCCTCCTGCACTTCCTGTACACAAACCACGGCGAGGCCACACACCACTCCAACACCATCATCCAGTGTGATGACGACATGACGGTGGTAGGCCTGATCACCGGCGACGACGAGACAGCCTACAGGGAGGAGGTCAGTGACCTGACAGTGTGGTCCCGGGACAACGACCTCTCCCTCCAACCTCATTAAGACCAAGGAGCTGATCGTGGACTACAGGGAATGGGGGTCCGAGCACGCCCCCATCCACATCGACGGGGCTGCAGCGGAGCAGGTTCCGAGGATTCACATCCCCCGGGATCCAAATCACTCAGGACTTAAAATGAGGCAAACACATACGCACAGTCGTGAAGAGACAGCGCCTCTTCCCCACTCAGGAGGTTGAAAAAGGTTGGCACGGGGCCCTCACAAATCCATGTTCTACCGCTTCTTGACAGGCTGCGTCATTGCTTGGTATGGCAACAGCATAGCGCTACAGAGGGTGGTGCGGACAAGCCCAGTACATCACTGGGGCTGAGTTCCCTACCGCCCAGGACCTCTATATCAGGTGGTATGCAAGGAAGGCCCGGGAAAGACTCCAGCCACTCAAGTCATAGACTGTTCTCTCTGCTTCCGCATGGCAAGCGGTACCGGTGCATCAAGTCTGACACCAACTTCTTTTCCCTAAATAGACCCTTGTATTTCTTTGTATTTTTGCACTCTCTATGCACACTCACAGGACTCTACACAATCACACACACTAACACTCCAACACGCACATACCATGCACGCACATTTATACTGACTTTACACACGCACACACACTCACGTACATACAATCTTCATTTGCGCTGCTTCTACTGTTTATCATATATCCTGATGCCTACTCACCTACTTACCCCTATACATATAAACCTCTATCAATCTAGTATCCCTGCACATTGTAAATGTGGTATTGGAACTGACCCTGTATATAGCTACTGACCCTGGAACTGACCCTGTATATAGCTACTGACCCTGGAACTGACCTTGTATATAGCTACTGACTCTGTATATAGCTACTGACCCTGGAACTGACCCTGTATATAGCTACTGACCCTGGAACTGACCCTGTATATAGTTACTGACCCTGTATATAGCTACTGACCCTGGAACTGACCCTGTATATAGCTACTGACCCTGGAACTGACCCTGTATATAGCTACTGACCCTGGAACTGACTCTGTATATAGTTACCGACCCTGTATATAGCTACTGACCCTGGAACTGACCCTGTATATAGTTACTGACCCTGGAACTGACCCTGTATATAGTTACTGACCCTGGAACTGACCCTGTATATAGCTACTGACCCTGGAACTGACCCTGTATATAGTTACTGACCCTGGAACTGACCCTGTATATAGTTACTGACCCTGGAACTGACCCTGTATATAGCTACTGCCCCTGGAACTGACCCTGTATATAGCTACTGACCCTGGAACTGACCCTGTATATAGTTACTGACCCTGTATATAGCTACTGACCCTGTATATAGTTACTGACCCTGGAACTGACCCTGTATATAGTTACTGACCCTGGAACTGACCCTGTATATAGTTACTGACCCTGGAACTGACCCTGTATATAGCTACTGACCCTGGAACTGACCCTGTATATAGTTACTGACCCTGGAACTGACCCTGTATATAGCTACTGACCCTGTATATAGTTACTGACCCTGGAACTAACCCTGTATATAGCTACTGACCCTGGAACTGACCCTGTATATAGCTACTGACCCTGGAACTGACCCTGTATATAGCTACTGACCCTGGAACTGACCCTGTATATAGCTACTGACCCTGGAACTGACCCTGTATATAGCTACTGACCCTGGAACTGACCCTGTATATAGTTACTGACCCTGTATATAGCTACTGACCCTGGAACTGACCCTGTATATAGCTACTGACCCTGGAACTGACCCTGTATATAGCTTCTTACTTTCTCGTATTCTTATTATTTATTGAAAAAATGTCTCGTTTGTTTTTGTTCTACCTTTTGTTATTTTTCACACTAATTATTGATTACTGCATCGTTGGGTTTAGAGCTCGCAGACATTCAAACGTGAAACTTATCTGTATTAAAGTAGAAGCGATGGGTTAAAAGAAGCCTACATACACCATAGTGCAACATCAGCTATGTCAACTCTAACGTTGATTTATCCTGCAATAGTAATCTAAAAGTAACTGAAAGTCATCCGATTGCTACTGAGTTTGGGTGATCCAAAAGTTACAGTACTGATTACAATTTTGGACAGGTAACTAGTAACTCTAGCAGATGTCATTTAGAAAGTAACCTACCCAACCTTGTCCAAGATAACTCTACCACGTTCATCTCAACCATTCTAAAACACACACAAGGGGATGTGAAACCAGCCAGCCACAACACACTTTCTGACTGACACAGAGGATTATGGACCAGACTAGTGTTTGCATGTAGGGAGGGAAGGGTAGGGTTTTGCCCATGTTTAACTTTTGTAGCTTCAGGTCCGAATGCTGGCCTCACTAATAACCACGGCTGCTGCGCCTGTCTGTGAGTACCTTCACTAAACAGCAGAGGGCAGCAGATCTTCAGTCTCAAATGGAAGCTATGGCTCAAAGACGACTTGGCTCTCAACTCGAAAGCAACCCCTATAGCCTTAACTTGAACTTTTTGAAACGGAATGTTATGCTTTCTTGTATTGTTAAAAGGTGCTCAAAATGTAACTTTTCATGCAACACTCATCCCTCTCTCCCCCTATGTCTGTTTCTTCTCTCACCATACCTCTCCACAGACATATTCTCCCCTCTATTCCATCTCTGCTTTCACTTTCACTGCCTTCCACCTGCTTTCCTCTGTCTCACCCTCACAACCTCCTCTTCTCTCCGTAACCGTCCGATTCTCGTCTCGGGTGCTAGGGCCAGCCCAACAGAGGCAGTAGGAGAAGAGGCGGAAACATTCCCAATCTGGGATGTGGAATCTGCCTGTTTACAGCCGAGCCCAGAAATAGCCGCTCTCGCTGCCTGTGGGGTTAACAAAGGCCATCATTAACAGAGCCAGCAGCAGCAGAGCAGCGCCAGTAGAGAGAGGAGCTCCCAGCCACCACACTACAGGAGCAGGGCTCTATACTACTACAACACACTCCTATAGCCTACTACCACTTCCCCTTCTCCATAGGAGACGCCATGACCTCACCCGCTCACACAGAGACACAGAGAGAGAGGGTGAAAGAGAGATGCCTTTGCGAGCATAGGCCATGTTTTGGCTAGCTCAGTATGTATGTGGGTTTGTGTGTGTGTGTGTGTTGTGTGGATGGTAGTGGCTCTGTGTGTCTGTTGTGGGGAGGGTATAGTGTGGAGGGGCTGTGGACTGGTGAGTACCCCTTCTATCTCCCAGTGGTACACAAAGGCAGCATTGAGGGCAGTGGGCAGAGAGGGCAATGCCTGAAGCTGGCAGTGTGACAGAGACAGTCTGGACCCCTACTGTACTGTGACTCACAGGGGGTCCCACTACCACCAGGCCCCCTGTCCCACCATCGAGACTTCTGGCACCATATAGAGAAACGCTAAGTCAAACGACCGATACTAGAAGGCAAGAGAATCCAACCACCATCCTGGACCACACAGACTCCGTGCTTTTGTGCGTCTGTCTACTACACAGCCTCATCCTCTACAGCCTATTAAATCATGTTCCCAAACAACCAGATCACAGATCCTATCAGGGAGAGGAAAAGATAGAGAGATAGAGAAACAGCAAGACAGGAGTTTGAAGTCTTTGGTCATTAAACGTGCCTCAGCTTGCATCCCTGACTCTTGAGCAGGAAGGAAGAGAAGCAGCAAGAATTGTCTCCGTTCCCTGGTTTTCTTCCTTATTAAATCTCTTTCCTTTATAGATCTCTCTCGCTCTCTATGTTCCTCAAGGTTTGGCCCCACATTGAGGGCATCTATCCATCTCTCCATTTTAACGGAGGCACAAGTTTCCGACGCAGCTCATTTGAATCCGCTTTGCTGACCTCAGTTGTTGTCCTGACCATCTGAGGGTGTGGAGTAGCCTACCTTGCTTATAGATTGTCTGCATACTCCTTGGACTTTGTCACATTTGATTGTGTTGAAATGGATTTAACTGTCATTTCTTTTGTCAACGATCGACACGAGATACTCTAAAACTCTAAAGTTAAAGATGAAATAAAATAAAACAGTCATATGACTTGATTAGTCCATTAATAATAATTATAATGATTAGTCACCCCCCTGAGTCGGTACATGTTAGGAGCACATTTGGCAGACGATGACAGCTGTGAGTCTTGTGAGTAAATCTCCTAAGAGCTTCTCCCACCTGTATATTGTGCGATATTTGCCCATTATCCTTTAAAAAATAAATAATAATAATCTTCAAGCTCTGTCAAGGTGTTGGGGATCATGGCTAGACAGCAATTTTTCAAGTCTTGCCATACATTTTCAAGCAGATGTAAGTCAAAACGGTAACTGGGTTATTTCCAAAGTCAAGCATACCCATACCACGATGCAGTCACCGCCATGCTTGAAAATTAGGAGGCAGTTACTCAGTGGTGTTTTGGACCAAACATAAGGCTTTGCATTTTGGCCAAAACGTGTATTCCTTTGCCGTGTTTTATTTGCAATATTGCATTAGTGCTTTATCGCATATATATGCATGTTTTGGAATATTTTTTATTCAGTATATCTGCCATTGAACTCTGTAACTGTTTTAAAATCACCAATGGCCTCATGGTAACATCCCTGTGCGCGCGTGCACACACACACACACACACACACACACACACACACAGACACACACACACACACACACACACACACACACACACACACACACACACACACACACACACACACACACACACACACACACACACAGTTTCATTCCTGTCCTGCAGCTCAGTTCAGAAGGACGACTGTATCTTTGTGTCTGGATGATGTAAATACATCCCCCACAGCATTATGATTAACTTGGCCATGCTTAAAGATAGATATTCAATGTCTGATTTGTTATTGTTACCCATCTACCAATCACTGCCCTTCTTTATGAGGCGTTTGAAAAGCTCCCTGGTCTTTGTAGTTGAATCTGTGCTTGACATTCAGTACTTGACTGAGGGACCTTACATATGTGGTATGTATGGGGGACAGAGGAAGGGTTAGTCATTTAAATATCATATCAACCCCTATTATTTCACACTGTGAGTCCATGTAACATATGTGATTTGTTAAGCCACAGCTTACTCCTGAATTCATTTAGGCTTGTCTAAACAAAGGGGCTGAATACTTATGCAACAACTCTATTTCAGTTATTCAAGTTTGATTCCATTTGTTCAAATTTGTTGCATTTTCTTTTCACTTTGAGATTATGGAGTATTTTGTGTCGATCAATGACATAATTAAACATTTCAATCCCACTGTGTAAACGCAACAAAATGTGAAAAAGGTTCAAGGGGGTGTAGACTTCCTATAGGTACTGCATGTGGCCCTGGCCTGGTCCTGCCTTAGCTGTGGTCGGTTGGATAACCTGTGGTTTGACTGTAGGGCTAGAGGCTATGGTCTGTTGATCAGTACTGTACAGGATGTAGGACTAGCTGCCTATTTACTGAGGCCCTGTTATGTTCATCATGTGTTCTTCCAGCAGCAGAGCAGAGGCAACAAGCTGAGACACGGCCAGATACCTCTTGTTCTGTTCTCACAAACACACACACACACTGTACATACATACATGCATACATGCATACATACATGCATACATGCATACATGCATACATACATACATACATACATACATACATACATACATACATACATACATACATACATCATACATACAAATGTGTGATTACAGTAGAACACACATGTAGTATGCAAATACACAAACGTTCAAACAGTTACAAAGCCCAGAGGGTGAATCTCAGTAAATCCAGACATAATGCCAAAAGTTAAGGTTATTATTAGAGTTTCAACCAATTCATTTATACTATTCTTCTCTTTTTTGGTTGTCATTTAGCAGAAGCTCTTATCCAGAGCGACTTACAGGAGCATTTAGGGTTACGTGCCTTGCTCAAGGGCACATCGGCAGATTTGTCACCTAGTCGGCTCGGGGATTCAAACCAGCAACCTTTTGGTTACCGGGCCAACGCTCTTAAGCGCTAGGCTACTTGTCACCCAACTTGGCTGGAATTCAAATGGAATTCATGGCAGTGACATAGAGAGAGAAAAATATTCTCCCTGTTGTGAGAGCAGACAGACTGAAAGCTAGTGAGAGACATAAAGTCAGCTTCCACCTCCTCTCCTGTGAATGGAAAGGGGATCTGAGAGACTTGGGGGGGGGGTTAGTGAAGTCCCGTAAAATATGATTCAATCAAACACTACTAATACTGTCTGCATGTCTGTGGGAAGTGACAGTATTACCCAACACAAACAAAGACACAGACTGGAGACAGAGTGAGGAAAAGCCTGGAGCCTGGCCACACAGGTAGACCGACAGAGGAAATGAAGGGTACAGAGAGAATGGTTCTATTCTCTAAATAGAGGCCAAGTCAATAGTCTATGTCCCCCCCCCCTCTTTCTGGTCAATCTTTCTGGTAAGCTTCTTGTTTAAATTTACAAACAGTTAGTTTCAAGTAAGTTCCAGTAAGATCAATCAGGAGGAATATGTTTGTGTCTTAAACAGAAGTGTGAGTGATTGGGGTCTTCAAGTCACATGGAGGGGTTGGGAGAGGATGAGGAGGAGGGGTGTGTGGTGGTGGAGGTGCTTACCTATAAAGGGAATGGAGGCCATTGCGTCATCCTCTACAGACAGGGGGGCCAGGTTGCCATTGGTACGGTGCGGGGCACCATCTCCTGAGGGGCGAGGGGCAGGGGCAGTGTCGTGGGGGTCAGGGGGGAACACAGGGGGTTCTGTGCCATCTACAGGCAGGGTGTAGTGGGGGTGGCGCATGGCGTGGGCGCTCCTTCGTCCCGTGGGGGGTTTCTGTCTCAGTTTGACTTCCTGGGTCTGAGCTAGCACCTCCGCCTGGCCTTCCACTGCCCCTCTCTCATGGTTGGTGGGGCGGTAGGCCCTGTCAAGGGGCTCGGGAGTGGTGGAGGCCAGGGGGGATGGAACTGAGGGGACAACACCCTCTGGGGGGCTGGTTTTGGGGGTGGGGGCCCAGCTGAGGTGGGGGCCAAGGTAGGAGGGGTCCCTGAAGGAGGGTTGCTGCATGATGCGGCCTGTCTTGCGGTTGAAGGAGGGGCTGTAGCTTCGGTAACCTACTGGCTGGTCATCCAGGCTCTGTCCGGTGGGCAGACGTCTGCTCTGGGGGGCTGGTTGTTGGGGCTGGGACTGGGGCTGTGGGTGAGACTGTGAGTGGGGTTGGGGGGTGGTTTTATGGTGCGGCTGTGGTTGTCGGCCCATAGAGGGTGCGACACCGTAATGGTTCCCCTGCCTCTGGTAGGCCTCAGTCCTGGGTGCTTGCTGTGAGGCCTGCTGCAGCCAGGCGGGCCTCTCGGAACGGGGCGACTCCAACATCTCCAGCGAACGGCCATAGCGGTCGTACTGTACCAGCAGGCTCTCCGACCGGGCTCTGCTGCCGTAGGAGGAGGGGTGACTCTGGTCCCGGGCCCCCTCCCAGTCTCCGTAGGTCCAAGAAGGGTCCCCGTGGGGGCCGGGGCCCGACTGCTGCAGTAGCATCAGGGTGTCCTGGGAGGCGCTGTGGGGCCAGCCGCCCGGACCCCGGCGGTGGCACCCAGGGCCTGTCTCACACAGCCTGTCCTGAGAGTAGCTGCGGTGGCGTTGGTGCATGCTGCCACTGCGGCCCTGACGCTGCTCAGCAGCTTGGCTGTAGTACCACTCAGACAGGGCCTGTTGGCAGTGCTGGCTGCGGCTGGGGCTCGGCTGGGGAGGGCTGGCCCAGGCCTGGCTGCCTTTCTGGGGCTGAGAGGAGGCGGTGGTGGCAGTGCCAGCAGCATTGTGGTTGACATAATGGACATGCAGAGGGCTGCTGAGGGGCCCTCCTGAAGAAGAAGATGAGGAGTAGGAGCGGCCCCTGGTCTGTCCCGTAGGCTGCTGTCCGGTCACACCGTACTGGATCTCCTCTGTCCTGTAGGGGGGGCTACTGTGGCACACGCCCCCCGGCTCTCCGCCCAGTCCCTCCTGCCAGCTGGCCGGGCTGCCCACGGTGGAGCGGTTGTCCAGGGGGGACAAGGGGCTGGCGGAGCCTGCCCAGCGGCTCCAGTTGTCCAGCTGGTTCTGGCCCATGGGGGCCGGGGCCCCGGCGGGAGGCTGGGACTTGGTGCGGGGAGCGTAGCAGAGGGGCGGGGGTACCGGAAGGTTCCGGGCTCCCCCTGTGTAAGGCTCGTTGCCCCTCAGGTAGGCATCCTGGGAGTATGCCTGTAGGTGGAGATAAGAGAGGGAGAGAGCTGAGACACAAATAGGAGGAGTTCAGGTGACGAACAGAGGTCAGAAGGGAGGAAGGAGCGGGATCAGTAGATGGATTCAATGATTCAATACAACTGCTTTGACAGTCACAGGTTTGACCGGCACAGCATTCCACTAAAGCTCCTTGTTAACGATGATGTTGCACCGCAAGCGACGTCGAGAATCATCTGTGTTCATCCTCCTACCACCTCAGTCTGCTCAGCCACAGTGACTCTCAGGGGCCCCAACTCAGCCTCCAACACAAACACAGCTACTCGTTAGCTGCAGGCACTAGCACGCGCCTTGAGCCAGAACCACAGCACAGCAACCGTCTGCAGCCGCACAGACCCACAGCGATGTTCCCGAATACAACACTTCAACAAAGCACTGACATAAAACAACAGCAAATCTGGATCTATCAGAACCAGCACAGAGTCTCACTGCTACAGCTAGCTTGATCCAATATACCCGCAACAACAACACACATCTGAAGCATCGTTCAGCGTTCAAGCCCCCCAAGCTACAGCCGCAACACCGATTAAGAAACTACAAAGCCACAGACTTAAAACATCTTTGCCCAAAATGAATTCACATCAAAAGGCAACACTTACAGATGATGTTTAGCTGGTGTTCAGGCTTCACCTCAGAGAGCAGGGCAGGCCCACACTCAGTCTGGCAGTGTCTCTCAGGCTCAATACTGTGGCTTGAAGTCACTCACAGAGGAAGAGGAGAGGAGGGGAACTCCTCAATGCACCAGTCTGTTTGCTTCCCACAGACACTAACACTCCCGCCGCTACGATTTTACCACTCTCTTTCCTTCTTTCTCGAGGTTATGTCTCAACTTCTTCTTTACACTCCTCTTTTTGTCTGTTCTTTTCTGCTATCTGTCCAACTTTCTTCTTCGTTCGGTATGCCGTCCTCAGACAAGCCTTTCCAAAGTCCCTCTTCCCTCTCTCTCTCTCTCTCTCTCTCTCTCTCACTCTACCCTGTGGGAGGGTGGAAGGGGGCGTAACTAGTGCTGGTGATGTCACCATTGGAATGCAACCGATGCCCGTGGTGCAGTGAGGGGCAGAGTGAGAGGAGAGAAGGGTGGAGGAGTGGAGGGGTAGGGGAGTGGTAGTGGGGTTGAAGGAGGACAGTATTTGGAAGGGGGAAGAAAGGGTGCTTGGTGGGTAGGGGTTTGTGTGTGTGTGAGAGAGAGAGAGAGAGAGAGAGAGAGAGAGAGAGAAATGCCCAAGTCGGGCCCTGGGTTGCGCCTCCTGGTCCAGAGGAGAGGCTCTGCTCTGCTCTGCATGTCTGGTCATGTGTGTAAGTGGTGGAGCAATTTATGGACTGAGGCAAAGCGTGCGTGTGTGTGTGTGTGTGTGTGTGTGTGTGTGTGTGTGTGTGTGTGTGTGTGTGTGTGTGTGTGTGTGTGTGTGTGTGTGCGTGCGCGTGCGTGTGAGTATGTGTGTGTGTGTGTGTGAGTATGTGAGTATGTGAGTATGTGGGTAGCTGCTTTTCATGTGATGCTTCTACAGAACTTTGGATTATAGCTTGAATGAATGTGTGTTGTAATCCAGCTACAGGCGAGAAAGCATCTGCGTGACAGTGAGGTCAGAGTGAAGCTAGTTCCTGAGAGTTGAGGATTTCAACTCAAAGCAAAGGAATGACAAGAACGACTATATCCAAGATGTTATCTCTCCGTAGTATTAGTATTCTTAAATCAATTCATTTATCAGGAGAGAGTTGAGTATTTCTATTAGGGTGTAGTGTGGCAGAAATATCATACTCACACTTACCAGCTGCAGCACGTCTTCATCTTTTGGCATTATAGAGAGCTCCAACACACTCTCACTGTGGAGAGATCGAGAAGGAAGGCGAGAGGGACAAGGACGGGAGAGGGCAAAGAGAGGGGGAACCGAAGAGAGGGGAGAGAAGGAGGAAGGGGAGAAGGGAAAAAGGAACACAGATGGAATGATAGAAAAACAATTAGAATTCCACATTTTTTCCCAAACTCATCGTGTTACAGTAAGAGAACACTTTCCCCCCAGTTGTGACGAAGGGTTTTGTTTTGCTTTGAGATGAGTTGATCAGCCACCATGTCACAGGAGACCCTGTTGACGATGACCCCGTTGACTCTACTGCTCTCAGTGGATGTGTTCTGGACACTCATTGCACCAAGCTATTCTCTTTAGGAGGATGTACTCACACAAGTCAAGGAAGACTTTACACAACTGGAACATGTTCCACATTCCAGAATGATGCTGTACATACATAAAACATACATGTCTCGTATATAAACGACACCCACACATATGGTGCATTCGGAAGGTATTCAGACCCCTTGACTTTTTCTACGTTGTTACATTACAGGCTTTTTCTAAAAAGGATTAAATTAAAAAATGTTCCTCCTCAGTCTACACACAATACCTCATAAACACAAAGTGACATTTTTGCAAATGTATAAAAAAAAACACTAACAGAAATGCATTATGTGCCAGTCCAGAATTCAGCCAATGTCAGATGGATGATCTAAGGAAAGAGAACACGATGCTGAAATGTACTGTCGACTGTATTCATAGCAAGGTGGAGGTGGTGCAAAGGGAGAACAAACAACTTAAAGAAGCCTTGCTTGATGTGCAGTGTCCATCAATGCGGAACAATCTCATATTCTCAGGGATACCGGAGAATGACAACAACAGAGGCTGTGAGGACACAATCCGAGACTTTATGTCAACTCAACTGAAACTGCCCACTGATGTTGTGCGTAATGTCACTTCGTCCAGAGTCAATAGAATGGGTAAGGCCTCTGGGGAATAGGCCACTGGCTATTATTGCATGTTTTGACAAATTTAGCAAGAGGAAATGACGAAGAGCAGGTGCAGAGAACTCAGAAACACTGATTTTAGAATGAATGATCACTTCCCCACCGAGATCAATGAAAGGATTTTTTTTTTTTTGCCCATCGTGAAGGAAAAGTGTTGCCTGAATCAACGAGTCTCCAGGGTGATGGATAAACTTTACATCAACGGGCAATTGTATCAGGACTCTAGAGTAACTCCCTGGCTATTTTAATTCAATGTTCACATCTGAGTTTGTGTGTTGTAGTGTATCATAACAACTTCAACTATAATGAATACATGCTCTATTGTTCTCCACATGACAAGGAAAGGGCTGCATATAGGTTAATGTACAGTTGAAGGTGGAAGTTTACATACACTTAGGTTGGAGTCATTCAAACTTGTTTTTCAACCACTCCACAAATTTCTTGTTAACAAGCTATAGTTTTGTTTCGGTTAGGACTTCTACTTTGTGCTTGTCACAAGTCATTTTTCCAACAATTGTTTACAGACAGATTATTTCACTTATAATTCACTGTATCACAATTCCAATCACAAACCGCCATAAAAAAGCCAGACTACGGTTTGCAACTGCACATGGGGACAAAGATTGTACGTTTTGGAGAAATGTCCTCTGGTCTGATGAAAGAAAAATAGAACTGTTTGGCCATAATGGCCATCGTTATGTTTGGAGGAAAAGGGGGAGGCTTGCAAGCTGAAGAACACCGTCCCAACCGTGAAGCATGGGGGTGGCAGCATCATGTTGTGGGGGTGCTTTTCTACAGGAGGGACTGGTGCACTTCACAAAATAGATGGCATCATTGGGAGGGCAAATTATGTGGATATATTGAAGCATCATCTCAAGACATCAGTTAAAGTTAATTTCAAGCTTGGTCGCAATGGGTCTTCCAAATGGACAATGACCCCAAGCATACTTCTAAAGTTGTGGCAAAATGGCTTAAGAACAACAAAGTCAAGGTAGTGGAGTGGCCATTAAAAAGCCCTGACCTCAACCGTATTGGAAATTTGTTTGCAGAACTGAAAAAGCGTAAGCGAGCAAGGAGGCCTACAAATCTGACTCAGTTACACCAGCTCTGTCAGGAGGAATGGGCCAAAATTCACCCAACTTATTGTGGGAAGCTTGTGGAAGACTACCCAAAATGTTTGACCCAAGTTAAAGAATTTAAAGGCAATGCTACCAAATACTATTTGAGAGTATGTAAACTTCTGACCCACTGGGAATGTGATGAAAAAAATAAAACTGAAAAAAATAATTCTCTACTATTATTCTGACATTTCACATTCTTAAAATAAAGTGGTGATCCTAACTGTCCTAAGACAGGTCATTTTTACTAGGATTAAATGACAGGAATTGTGAAATACAGAGTTTAAATGTATTTGGCTAAGGTGTATGTAAACTTCCGACTTCAACTGTATGTAGCTTTCCTAACAAAATACATGAGGTGTTTAACTTCTTATGGCTGGGGGCAGTATTGAGTAGCTTGGATGAATAAGGTGCCCAGAGTAAACGGCCTGCTCCTCAGTCCCAGGTGCTAATATATGCATATTATTAGTAGTATTGGATAGAAAACACTCTGAAGTTTTTAAAACTGTTTGAATGATGTCTGTGAGTATAAAATAACTGATATGGCAGGCAAAAACCTGAGAAGAAATCCAAACAGGAAGTGGGAAATCTGAGATTGTTTGATTTTCAACTCAGCCCCTATCGAAAACACAGTGGGATATGGGTCAAGTTGCACTTCCTAAGGCTTCCACTAGATGTCAACTGTCTTTAGAAACTGGTTTGAGGCTTCTACAGTGAAGTGAGGTCAAATGAGAGCTGAATGAGTCAGGTGTCTGGCAGAGAGCAACGCTCTGGTCACGCGCATTTCACATGAGAGCGACCTGCGTTCCATTGCTTTTCTACAGACATAGGAATTCTCCGGTTGGAACGTTATTGAAGATTTATGATAAAAACATCCTAAAGATTGATTCTATACTTAGTTTGAAATATTTCTACGACCTGTAATATAACTTTTTGAACATTTCGTCCGACTTTCGGCTGGACCTGCACACATTTGGATTTGTGACTAAATGCCTTAACAAAAGTAGCTATTTGGACATAAATGATGGACATTATCGAACAAATCAAACATTTATTGTGGACCTAGGATTCCTGGGAGTGCATTCTGATGAAGATCATCAAAGGTAAGTGAATATGTATAATGTTAGTTCTGATTTCTGTTGACTCCAACATGGCGGATAAATGTATATGTTTTCTGAGCTCCGTTCTCCGATTATTGCATGGTTTGCTTTTTCCGTAAAGCGTTTTTTAAATCTGACACAGCGGTTGCATTAAGGAGAAGTATAGCTATAAGTCCATGTGTAACACTTGTATTGTCATCAACATTTATGATGAGTATTTCTGTAAATTGATGTGGCTATGCAAAATCACTGGATGTTTTTGGAACTACTGAACGTAACACGCCAATGTAAACTCAGATTCTTAAATATAAATATGAACTTTATCAAACAAAACATACATGTATTGTGTAACATGAAGTCCTATGAGTGTCATCTGATGAAGATCATCAAAGGTTAGTGATTAATTTTATCTCTATTTGTGCTTTTTGTGACTCCTATCTTTGGCTGGAAAAATGGCTGTGTTTTTTTGTGGCTTGGTGGTGACCTAACAATCGTTTGTGGTGCTTTCGCTGTAAAGCCTTTTTAAATCAGACACTGGCTGGATTAACGAGAATTCTATCTTTAAAATGGTATAAGATACTTGTATGTTTGAGGAATTGTAATTATAAGATTTTTGTTGTTTTGAATTTGGCGCCCTGCACTTTCACTGGCTGTTGTCATATCGATCCCGTTAACGGGATTTCAGCCATAAGAAGGTTTTTAACTTGGTCAACATAAATAATATTCATATTTTGGCTTTGACCGAAACACATTTTGATGCATCTGTAAATGATGGGCAAATTAACATTCAAGGATATAGTCTACTGAGAAGGGACAGGAATAGGAATGGTAGGGGTGTAGCACTGTAAATTCAGAATCATATACCCTTTAAGAGGAGTGATGATCTTAATGTATGTCAAATAGAGGCACTATGGGCTCAAGTACATCTGCCTCACCAGGCAGCCATATTGGTAGAATGTGTGTATAAACCTCCTAGCTTTAAGGTGTCCTATCTGGATGACTTATGCACTGGGTTTGACCAGGCCACAGATAGCAACAGAGATGTATTTATCTTGGGTGATTTTAATATACATTTCAAGGCTCATAATCATTCAAATAGAACTAAATTGATGAGATATGCCGAGAACTGTGGTTTGAAACAAATGGTTAATGATACTACTAGATCATCAATTAAGTTGGGTCAACGTTCAGACACGTGCATTGATCTGATTTTCTGTAATATACCATTGCAATGCTTAAAATCCAGATCAATGCCAGTGGGCTGGACAGACCATAATATTGTGACCATAACCATGAACACCAAGGTTCCAAAGAAACCCCCAAGGATTGTGGTCAACAGATATTTTAAAACATTTAATCATGAGCTATTTCAAAATGATTTGGCTGCTGTACCCTGGGAGCTGATTTATCTAGAGGATGATTTAAATCACGCTACAGAATGTTTTTATTGATTTGCTCACTGAGGTAATGGACCATCACGCACCAGTAAGAAAGAGTACTGTTGGGGCTCGTCCATCTCCATGGATTGATGATCAACTGGGTGAGGTTTTTTTCTCAAAGAAATATGGCAAAAGTCTTAAGCAGCCAAATCTGAACTAGAAATTGATGAAGAGAATTATTGAACATTACGTAATTATGCAGTTAAATTGAATCTAAGAAAAAAAACGTTATTTTACAGCAATGCTTTTATTGATTGTAAAAATGATTGTAAAAAGGTATGGAACACAGTTAAGGGCTTACTTGGTACATCTATCTCCTCATGCCCATCTAGTGTGGAGGTTGACGGAAGAACAATAACAAAACCAGCTGACATTGCCAATCATTTTGCAGATTTTTTTTTACAAAGACAATTAATTTACTGAGCAACAATGTAAACACACATTCTTCCAAACAAGCTGTTGTCCAATGGATTGATGATCATATTATGAGCAACAAGACCTGCTCTTTTAGTCTACAAATGGTGTCAGTAGAGGAGGTGTTAAACATATTGAAGTCATTACCTGATGGTAAATCTACAGGTTATGATCTTATGGACAATGTTTTACTTCGCTATGCTGCTCCCCAGATTGCAGCTCCACTGAAATACATACTTATTTGGTCACTGAAACAGGGGATGTTGGCAAATGTATGGAAGCATGTTAAACTGTGTCCTATTCCGAAAGACAGCAAAGAACCCATTACCCCTGCCAATAGTCGACCAATTAGTAACCTCCCTTCACTCAGTAAGATATTGGAGGGTATTGTGAGTAGACAAATATGGGAGTACATGGAAAAGAATGATCTGTTTACATCCAATCAGCTTATCGCAAAAAAACATTCCACTACCACTGCATTGGTCGACATGATTGTCCACAGATTGTGTTATCCAGACAGAAAAGAGAAATCGGCAAAATAACTTTTTGATTTAGAGCAATAAAGAAATGTAATCATTTAAACTGAGCAAACCAGAAACCTTTCAATATATACATTTAAACAACACTTTAAAACCATTTCAATATAATACATAGGAAAGTTGTGCTGGACTATGGTAGATGAAGAATCAATATATATGTTAGAGTATTATGTCTGTTTGTAACAGTGTGTTATATGTGAAAATGTGATTGTATTATACATTGTATTTTAATGTTTAAGGACTCTTGGAAGATTACTCCAAATTAGGACTAAAAGAGATCCAAATCAAATCTCTGCAGCACTCCACCAATCAGGCCTTTATGGTAGAGTGGCCAGATGGCCACACTCCTCAGTAAAAGGCACATGACAGCCCGCTTGGAGTTTGCCAAAAGGCACCTAAAGGACTCTCAGACCATGAGAAACAAGATTCTCTGGTCTGATGAAACCAAGATTGAACTCTTTGGCCTGAATGCCAAGCATCACGTCTGGAGGAAACTTGGCACCATCCCTATGGTGAAGCATGGTGTTGGCAGCATCATGCTGTGGGGATGTTTTTCAGCTGCAGGGACTGGGAGACTAGTCAGGATCGAGGGAAAGATGAACGGAGCAAAGTACAGAGAGATCCTTGATGAAAACCTCCTCCAGAGAGCTCAGACTGGGGTGAAGGTTCACCTTCCAACAGGACAACAACCCTAAGCACACAATCAAGACAACTCAGGAGTGGCTTCGGGGCAAGTCTCTGAATGTCCTTGAGTGGCCCAGCCAGAGCCCGGACTTGAAAATCGCTGGAGAGACCTGAAAATAGCTGTGCAGGGATGCTCCCCATTCAGCCTGGCAGAGCTTGAGAGGATCTGCAGAGAAGAATGGGAGAAGCTCCCCAAATACAGGTGTGCCAAGCTTGTAGAGGCATACCCAAGAAGACTCGATGCTGTAATCGCTGCCAAAGGTGCTTCAACAAAATACTGAGTAAATGGTCTGAATACTTATGTAAATGTTATATTTCAATATATTTTTTATTCACCCTCTGAAGAGCACACATACACAATCCATGTCTCAAGTCTTAAAATTCATTCTTTAAATCGGTCCCCTCCCCTTCTATACTAATCTATACTGATTGACATGGATCGAACACATTTCTAAAAAATGATGGGCTATTGTGTGTAGATTGATGAGGGGGAAAAAACAATTTCATCCATTTTAGAATAAGGCTGTAACGTAACAAAAATGTGGAAAAAGTCAAGGGGTCTGAATAATTTCAGAATGCATTTTACACACTGTGGACACACACACACACACACACACACACACACACACACACACACACACACACACACACACACACACACACACACACACACACACATATACACACACACACACACTTACACACGCAGTACAGTGGCTCTTACCTGTTCTGTATGAGGGCGATCACCTGGGAGTAAGTTTTCCCCAGGACACTCTCTCCATTCACCTTCACCAGCCGATCCCCTGCAACACACATACATACATATTTAAATCACAGTAGGACCAAACACTGCACAGATATTCAGTGATACACCCCCCCCCCCAGACACAGGACACCAGCAGAGGGATATCCTGGTGGGTCAGGTCAGGGGAGGGAAGGTCAGGGAGACCCCAGACCCAGACTTCCTGCTGGGGGATGGGTAGGGGATGGCTGAGAGGGGAGTTTGGTAGGCACTGGGGATTTGTGTAGGGAAATATAAAACTATGTGCTTGCAGTAGGTGCTGTGAAGTCGGGAAGGACAAGGTGTCCCCTAGGGGTTTGTCGTGTGTTGATATACCGGATCATAAGCCTGAGGCAAAATGCTTGTATCCGTTTGTGTGTTTGGCAGGAGAAGGGACGAGTCATTCGTCATGTGTTAGTGTGTCGATGTGTTTTGGTGGTGCAAGTGTGTGTGTGTGTGTTTGAGACTATGCGTATATATTCATATAGGAGTAATGGTTTAGCTTGGCTGGGCTGCAGGGAGAGGAATGCTGCCCAGCTTAGCCTGCAAGACACAACAGGAAATCGTTTGCTGGGTATTTGTCAGTCTGTGTCATTCTGTTCTCATCAGTATCATTACTAATTTCCTAAGACAATAATGCAACTTTAATGTGTGTGTGTTTTTGCTAAACATGGTCTGGTTAGTATCCTTGTTGAATCGTTGTCAGCACCTGACTCCCGCTCCCTCTCATCATCTATGTGTGATCATGTCTGATGCTCTTAGGGTTAATTCCATTGCAAATCAGACAGTTTCGCACACACTCAATCTCCCGTCCCTCTCGTTCTCTTTCAGACAGACATTTTCCTTACCTGTACACAAGCCACCCTGGTGAGCGGGACCTCGCTCTCTCACATTCTTGACAAATATGGTGTCCATTGGCTCCAATCTACTTCTCCCTACAGGGAACATGTAGTATGTTACCGTCACTTCATTCTTCAATTGATTAAATAGGAACTGGTGATAACTATTGAATAAATCATTGCCCACTGGGCAAAGACGTCAATTCATCGTCTATTCAATGTTGGTTCAACCGAGTCTCTTTGAAATGACGTGGACACAATGTTGATTCAACCAGTGTGAGTCTAGTGGGAATATACGATGCACATCAATATGCCGTGAACATAAATACCGCCAATAATCCAACTGAGACTCAATAAAAGGACAACTCTATGCACAGGTCCAAGTGGCTCGAGTGGCGGTGACGTCATCGAGAGACCAGAGTCTAGTGGTGATGGTGTAGACGGAGGGAGGTGACTTACCCTTCCCATTCCCGTTCTCCTCGTCCTGTGAAGACAATGAAAAACCACATCAACACTGATATCCAGGCCCATACAGACAATGTTGCCCAGGGAACAAAGTGCCATGGCAACCTAAACACCTGTTCACAGAACGTCCACCTCTTTCCAGGAAACCAGAATGACACGGATATTAGGAAGGGTGGAGTTGGGTGAGGAAACAGCCATGACACCTTAAACTAGTGTACAACAGAAGTGTATCTGTGTGCACCACAGACACTGTGCATGAACAAGAGTTTAGGGGACACTGAGCGTTTGACAGCTTCCATTCACACTAACAACCGCACGTGCACACCAGAGGAGGCTGGTGGGGAGAGCTATAGGAGGATGGGCTCATTGTAACGGCTGGAATGGAATAAATGCAACAGAGTCTAACATATCCTCCTCTAGCTCCTCCCAACAGCCTCCTCTGGTGTGCACGTGCGGTTTTTAGTGTGAATGGAAGCTGCCAAACGCTCAGTGTCCCCTAAACTCTCGCTCATGCAGTGTCTGTCTCTTCGCAAAACAAATGGCAGTTCAACCATGTAGCTCTTCTTTTACAAGCTGATTAGTATGTGAGGAGTGACTTCACTGGGATCCCAGCCAGGTCTCTCAGACAAACAGACCTGTTCTGGTTTATGAGCACCTAACGTTCAGCACACACACAGCAGAGACACTCAGACGGGTTTGACTGTCTGCAGGTGGTGATGTCATACACAGAGCCAAACACGTGTAGTTGTCTGCGTCAGACAGACGAGGGCAGCACTGAGCACACAGTCTGTCTATCATAGGTGCTGTTTGATAGGGTGATAGACTGATGTAGGCGCGCACACGCACGCGCACACACACACACACACACACACTGAGCTGAGTGGACAGTTTGGGGTGAGTGAGGGGCAGGGTGGACTGACTGGCTCCTGTCTGGCTTTAGGCAGAGCTGAGTGGGCTCATTCCTGACTCCACAGACAATAGTGTGGGTTTATGGCCAGAGAAAGGAGGGCTGCCGCCCCAGAATAAAGCCAGGAGCCAGGGACGCTCCCCAGCTGAGCTGACCACCCCTGTCTGGACACACGCGGGCCTGGGGTGGGGCTGAGGACCGAGAGATGGAGGTGTACTATCCTCATCTCTACATCTCTCTCAGATGATCTCTCTCCCTGTGGATATAGATGTCGGGTTAGGGACAGCTGTCATGCATGCACTGCTATGTCCGTTAGGACAATCATCAGGCATGTGTCCATGATGAAGGGAGTCACATCATACAGGTCTTTGATGGAGCCCTAATGAGGGGCAGTCACCCCTGAGGCCCCTTCAGATGGGTAGGGATAGAGGGCTGGTTTCTCTGTGCCACTCGCTGCCCCTCACAGCAGCATGTGACCCTGGGGACAGGACAGGCAGCAGTGGGCCCATTGTCCGTGGTGGTCCTGGTAGAGGGCATGGTACTGTCGGTCCAGGCTGGTAGTAATGTGAGAGTGGTACCAGGCAGGCCAGGACAACAGAGCCTATTGACACTGGGTGTCTCTCAAATGGCACCCTATTCCTTTATAGTGCACTACTTTTAACCAGGGCCCATTGGGCTGTGGTCTAAAGTAGTACACTATATAGGGAATAGGGTCCCATTTTTTTGGAACGCACCCACTGTGTCCTGTCCTTACTGCAGCTGCTGGGCTGGGGGCTGAAGGGGGGAGGGGGTTCATCATAATAGGGCCCTTGTTTCGGCTGGCTGTAACCCCCCCCCTGTCCCCCCTCCCCCGTCCCTCTATTTCACATCTGTAGCTCTGTCTTCCCCCACACCTCAGAGAACAAAACAAAAACACCCACCGGGGAGATTCTTTTTCTGAGGAGATTGTTATCTATGATGCTGAATGGCTGTATAGTTAAGACAGAACATATATTTCAGTAAAACACGGTTTCTGTCCCTGTACCGTTTCTTACAGCAGTGCCCTCCTTTTGGAAAAAGGAAAATGTGAGCCAAAAGGCACACAGGCAGTGGTAGCTTTGTCTGTCCACAGATGGTAAAACAGGCTGCCAATGGCACTCTCTCTCTCTCTCCTTAAATCGGTCATACAGGAAGGAGTATGGAGGTTGTGTATCACCGGAGTTGCATCCCCTTTCTGTCCTTCGCTTGTTTATCCATCTCTACTCTAATGACAGGGCTCTTCTTATGGTATCCATCTGTCTATGTCCCGAATCTGATTAACTCATATGAGTCTACCCCAACACTTTAATTGGCTATGCTTGTTCAGTCCCTGCATTTAATTAGCTATGTTGTGTCCTGATTCTCTTGACCTTACTGCTCCTGTGTTCGGATCGACCTACGACCTTCCAGCCCTGTGATCTGATTGGTCCCGTCTTACTGCCCCCTTACAGCTCCAGTGATCTGATTGACTCCGCCTAGCTGCCCGTGTGATATGATTGGCTCAGTCTTAAAGGGATAATCCACTCTAGAGATGAAATGTGACGTGATACTTCATCAAGATACGGTTCTCATCACTGGAGAGGAGAACCTTTCATAACGTGCACCGTCTCTTTAATATATTTTCTTCCTTCAACTACCATGGCACAAACCTGTTTTCTCCTCTAGTCTCCCTGCGAGTTGCCATAGCAGCCAGACTCGCACAGCTTTCAGCTAGAAAAGCCATCTCTACCAGGTCGAACACGGTGATATTGTAACTCCTAAATAAAGCAACACCTCACGGCACAACGCCTCTCCCCTATTTGACCTAGATAGTTTGTGTGTATGTACTGATATGTAGACTACGTATGCCCCATGTTTAAATGGATGTAGTTCTGTCCTTGTGCTGTTCTTGTCTATTAATGTTCTGTATTATGTCTTGTTTCATGGTTTGTGTTGGACCCCAGGAAGAATAGCTGCTGCTTTCGCAACAGATAATGGGAATCCTAATAAAATGCCAAAATTGATAATGCAGTTTGTTTCTGGGATTTTACAACTAACTACTGTAACTAACTTTACATGCTGATATTGACTTTGGTATTATGGTGTGTAGCAATTTATTCTAGCTAGCTGCCTATCTAGCCAGCCAGCCTTTCTGGAGAGAGCATTGCATTATGGGTTTTGTAGGCGACTTGATCTCTGCAGATTTCGACAAGTATGATTTTTTTGCTTCCTAATTTGTTATACATTTTTCCTCACAACATATGTTGCGATTAGATATTAGCGTTATTTAACAATGTAAATCATAGGAATTTGTAGATTTGAGTGGATTACTATTTTTAAAGCCCCATGTTGTCGTGTCCAGTGGTGGTACCTTGAGGCTGGTGTGCAGGGCAGACTCTGGTGGGTAGACGATGAAGTGGCGCAGCGTGAAGCCGAAGCCCTGTGAATTCTTCTGGAGTAGTAGCGTCCGGGGGCCTTGCCAGCCAACTCCGACGCCCTCTCCTCGTGCCCCCATCGCAGGCCGAGGGTTGTCGCCTGCCGAGGAGAGCCCATCTCTCCACCCCTTTGCCTGTTGAACAGAGAGAGAATAAAAACATGTGAGACTCAGCTAATATCCCCAAAACAATCACTTATGTCACCCCTCCAACGGTCAACACTCCATTAATATTTAACCAGTTCCTCCTTCCACCAAGTATTCCCAGGAAAAAGTTTCAGAACTTTATGGAACTGGCACAGATCCATGCTATACTTGGAGCCATAACAACAAGAGAAACCCCAGAGTGACATCACCATTTAATGGGCTGCTGGTTACTTCATTTGAGTCTTCCCCTGCAGGCAGGAATAGGAATGTGTCTGTTTTTGTCCTGGGAGACTGGCGGACAGTGTGTGTGTGTGTGTGTGTGTGTGTGTGTGTGTGTGTGTGTGTGTGTGTGTGTGTGTGTGTGTCCATTTGTTTTAATGCTAGTAGGGGAGAGGTGAGCACGGCTGGCCCATAGGGCCAGGCAGTCCCCACATGGCATCCAGCACCACAACAATATCCCATGAACCACTAGGGGGTCCTGGGGGTTACGACCGCTGTCAGGAAGAGCCCAAGTCTAGACGGTGTGGAGCAGGGGGGGTTAGATTCCAAGCACACTCAGGAATGCTCAGGACGGAACTCTAGACAATTAAGGAATGCCTGTAACCAATCAGGTTTGACCTTGGTCAGGTCATAGTGCACCAGAGTGCTGTGAAAGGGTCAGGGTGATTCAGAGTAGATTTCCACTCATTTTCCCCAAAGAAGGCAAATACCAAACATGACAAATACACGCGAGAACTAACACTTTGATGCTGCTGCCACAACCCACATTTCAAACACAACCACTTGACCAAACAGGGATGGGAGGGAGACACAGCCTTCCTAAATGTAGATTAGACTGTTAGGTCAAAATACCTATTGATTCTTCTCTATGGAAGTACAGTTACTTAATTGTACCGGTGTCTCTCCTCCCGACTCTCCACTCTGAGGGTGTGTGTGTGTGTGTGTGTGTGTGTTAGCACTTTATACGGGTTGAAAATGGCAGATTTGACCACTGATAAGCGCCTATATTGGAATGCAGTGGCTGTACCGTAACAAGCTATACATGACATCAGAGCCCAGGGTCTCCACTTCACATCGCTTTAAGGGTTTTGACTGACAGACGTTTTGAACTACGTGTGCCACGTGATGAAGTCTCTCCCGCTAATTGGACAACTTTTGCAAATGTTGTTGTCGTCTGAATGAGGGAAGAGGTCTGACTGAATGAAGAGGTCCCGATGTATTTCGAAAGATGAAAGGTTGAAAGTTATAATAAATACCGTTTTGGCGTCATACAAGCAAGACAAAACACCCGTCAGTCCAAATGTGCACTTCACATTTCCATTTTGGGATTTATAATGGTCCGTTTTTGGATTGCGTAAACAACGGTAATTGTGGGATCGTGGGGATGCAGGGTTGTGTTCCAAAAAACAAATAAAAATACAAGTGTACTTGCTCTAGTTCCTCAACAGCACAGCTAGGAGAGCTTAAAAAAAGCACCTTATAGTTGAAGACTGTTCTGAGTCATAAAAATTGCATAAAAATTACTTTGGAACTGTGCACACTTTGAAGTGGTGTGTGGCCACTTGGAGACACCAGTTGGTCCTCTCACTCAAACCCTTGTAATCTTGTATTGCACCTACCCCACATTCTCTAAGAATACTCTCATCATGTTACTGAATGTATTCAGAGTATTATCAGATTTCGTTATTAACAAATGCGGGGAAAACGTACATTAAATGTAAAATGCACATAAAATCAATAGTGTAATGTTTGTATTCAGTCTTGTGTTAGACGAACGGTTCTCACCTTTAGCCTAATAATGTTCCCATAATCTCCAAACTGTTCCCTTTTAATTGCTACCATGGTTATGCATATGCTTTTCATATTTCTTCTGTAAAAACATGTCAATGTATCCCTATTCATATAGATTAGTTCCCATGTGTGGAAGGGGTTAACCCCCAACACAAACCCTACACAGTGGCGTGCGAAAGTATTCACCCCCTTGGCATTTCACCCCCTTGGCAAATTGTGTGAAACAAACAAGAAATAAGACAAAAAAACTGAAAACATGAGCATGCATAACTGTCCCCCCCCAAAGTTAATACTTTGTAGAACCACCTTTTGCAGCAATTACAGCTGCAAGTCTCTTGGGTTATGTCTCTATAAGCTTGGCACATCTAGGCACTGGGATTGTTGCCCATTCTTCAACAAAATAACTGCTCCAGCTCCTTTAAGTTAGATGGGTTCCGATGGTGTACAACAATCTTTAAGTCATACCACAGATTCTCAATTGGATTGAGGTCTGGTCTTTGACTAGGCCATTCCAAGATATTTAATGTTTCCTCTTAAACCACTCGAGTGTTGCTTTAGCAGTATGCTATGCTTAGAGTCATTGTCCTGCTGGAAGGTGAACCTCTGTCCCAGTCTCAAATATCTTGAAGACTGAAACAGGTTATCCTCAAGAATTTCCCTGTATTTAGTGCCATCCAGCATTCCTTCAATTCTGACCAGTTTCCCAGTCCCTGCCGCTGAAAAACATATCCACAGCATGATGCTGCCACCACCATGCTTCCCTGTGGGGATGTTGTTCTCAGGGTGATGAGAGGTGTTGGGTTTGCACCAGACATAGCGTTTTCATTGATGGCCAAAAAGCTAAATTGTCAACTCATCTGACCAGAGTACCATCTTCCATATGTTTGGGGAGTCTCCCACATGCCTTTTGTCGAACACCAAACATGTTTTTTTTAATTTTCTTTCTTAAGGCAATGGTTTTTTTTCTGGCCACTCTTCCATAAAGCCCAGCTCTGTGGAGTGTATGGCTTAAAATGGTCCTATGGACAGATACTCCCATCTCCGCTGTGGAGTTTTGCAGCTCCTTCGGGGTTATCTTTGGTCTCTTTGTCGCCTCTCTGATTAATGCCCTCCTTGCCTGGTCCGTGAGTTTGGTGGGCGGCCCTCTCTTGGCAGGTTTGTTGTGGTGCCATATTCTTTCCATTTTTTAATAATGGATTTAAATGGTGCTCCGTGGGATGTTCAAAGTTTCAGATATTTTTTTATAACCCAATCCCGATCTGTACTTCTCCACAACTTTGTCCCTGACCTGTTTGGAGAGCTCCTTGGTCTTCATGGTGCTGCTTGCTTGGTGGTGCCCCTTGCTTAGTGGTGTTGCAGAATCTGGGGCCTTTCAGAACAGGTGTATATATACTGAGATCATGTGACAGATTATGTGACACTTAGATTGTACACAGGTGGACATTATTTAACTAATTATGTGACTTCTGAAGGTAATTGGTTGCACAATATTTATTTAGGGGCTTCATAGCAAAGGGTGTGAATGCATATGCACGCACCACTTTTCCATTAATTTTGGGGGGGAATTGTTTTAAACAAGTTATTTTTTTACTTTCACTTCACCAATTTAGACTATTTTGTGTATGTCCATTACATGAAATCCAAATAAAAATCTATTTAACTTACAGGTTGCAATGCAACAAAATAGGAAAAAAAAGGGGGGTGAATACTTTTGGAAGGCACTGTATTTCCCTTCCTGTGCTCCCTCCCCCCTAAACACTCTGACCTCGCAGGGCCAATCACCCAGCCCGCTCAACAACAGGAAGTGGCAGGCTGGGGACAGGAAATATGGTACCGTAGAGGAGGGATAACCAGGCATACAGAGCACCTAGAAATAAAAAACCACAGGGGGTCAGCTATCTCTCAATGTCCCTTGTGTCTACAATACAGTACCTCTCTCCTCTATTCTTCCTTCCATTCTACCGGCTCTCCCTTCTCCTCCCTTCCACCATCACCACATATACATTCTTGCCAAATGATCCAGCTGGAGTGACCTTTACAACACATCCTCTCTTTGTCCTCCTCTCCCCTTTCCCGCTCGATGCACAGCTCTCCATATAGCCGCTGATGTAACAGTGTTCTCACCGTTTCACATTGCCCAAGAAATTCTCACATGAACAGACGAGAGGCATGAGAATAACATGAGAATAACATGAGAATAACAAGAGAGAACGTTTAAATGAGAGATGCATGAAAGTGAGGGGGAGGGAAGACAAGGGAGGAAAATAAAGGGAGAGTGAAAATGAAAGAGTAGGCTTAAGATCTGAAGAGAGAAAGAAAGAGACTAGCCAGAGGGAATTCCACAGAGGGAGCGGTTGGATTGAGACATGTTGAAACACATACTGACGGGGACTGGCAAGGAGGGGGGTGAGGAGAGCGAGGGAAGAAGAGAATGATAGAGAGAGGGAAGGAGCGAGTGGAGAGGAATGGAGTGAGAGCAGGCTGGGCCAAGTGCGAGACAGGTTCCAGCACGCTGGTTTTAACCGCACAGCCCCTCCCGGCGCTCGGAATACCAAACCCTGTGATTACCCCAAACACACAGAGACTGGAGCTCTGGGCCAGAGATGATTCCCACTGCCTGTCAGCCTGCCTGCCTGTCCCTGAGTGTGTGGGACGTCTGTGACTGCCTGGCTATTCTCCACTACCCCCCGACCCCACTAGTCTCCATCTAACTACAGTAGGTTACACTCCAGACTCTAGGTTACACTCCAGACATGAGATCTAACAACATTGGTTAAACTTACATCTGTCTCTCAGCTTATGTAAAACCAGACTGTATTTAGGCTACACCTGATAGTCTAGTCTGGACTCTCCTTTCCATGGCCACTCTCTCACCAACCTTCTAGATGAGGAAACCTTTCTCCAGTTTAGCCAATCCAAAAGGGGAACATTTGGCATTTCAGACGACTGGCATTTCACTCTGCAGTTCTCTGAAATGCCTAGATATCTCAAATAAAATCAAAGTGTATTGGCCGTGTACACAGATCTGCCGATGCTATTGCAAATGCTTGTGCTTCTAGCGCCAACAGTGCAGTAATACCTAGCAATAATACAGAAATACACAATTAATTCAGAAAAATAAAGAAATTAAGATATCAGAATGAGCAATGTCAGCGACAAGAATATAAATATATATACATATGTATACAAATGTACTGCATATACATCTAGTGGTGTGTAAAGACAGTATGGACAGTATATGAACAGAAAATGTGTGTACAACAGTAGTTATATAGTAGTTATATCTAGGACAAGCTCACATGAATAGGCTAATCGTGATATGCAAATTAAGCAATATGGAGCCCAGCCACATGCCATTAATTAGGCTAATTATCACATCTACAGGCATCATAATGAAAACTCCTATTAAAATGCCACATGGGGCACCCAGGAAACCATACACAATATTTCCCATCATTCCTATTAGTCTATATAACCACATCCACATTGTTTTCTATTGTGGTGGGTAGCAGACAGGTGTCCAACTCTCCACGACATCAAATCAAACTTTATTAGTCACATGCGCCGAATACAACAGGTGTAGTAGACCTTACAGTAAAATGCTTACTTACGAGCCCCTAACCAACAATGCAGTTTAAAAAAATACGGATAAGAATAAGAAAGAAAAGTAACAAGTCATTAAAGAGCAGCAGTAACATACAATAGCGAGGTTATATACAGGGGAAACCGGTACAGAGTCAAAGTGCGGGGGCACCGATTAGTTGAGGTAATATGTACATGTAGGTAGAGTTATTAAAGTGACTATGCATAGATGATAACAACAGAGAGTAGCAGTGGTGTAAAAGAGGGGGAGGGGGGGTGCAGGTAGTCTGGGTAGCCATTTGATTAGACGTTCAGGAGTCTTATGGCATGGGGGTAGAAGCTGCCGTGCGGTAGCAGAGAGAACAGTCTATGACTAGGGTGGCTGGAGTCTTTGACAATTTTTAGGGCCTTCCTCTGACACAGCCTGGTATAGAGGGACTGGATGGCAGGAAGCTTGGCCCCAGTGATGTACTGGGCTGTTCACATTACCCTCTGTAGTACCTTGTGGTTGGAGGCCGAGCAGTTGCCATACCAAGCAGTGATGCAACCAGGATGCTCTCAATGGTGCAGCTGTAGAACCCTTTGAGGATCTGAGGGCCCATGGCAAATCTTTTCAGTCTCCTGAGGGGGAATAAGTTTTGTCGTGCCCTCTTCACGACTGTCTTGGTGTGCTTGGACCATGTTAGCTTGTTGGTGATGTGGACACCAAGGAACCTGAAGCTCTCAACCTGCTCCACTACAGCTCCATTGATGAGAATGGGGGCGTGCTCGGTACTCTTTTTCCTGCAGGCCACAATCATCTCCTTTGTCTTGATCACATTGAGTGAGAGGTTCTTGTCCTGGCACCACACTGCCAGGTCTCTGACCTCCTCCCTATAGGCTGTCTCGTCATTGTTGGTGATCAGGCCTACCACCGTTGTGTCATTGGCAAACTCAATGATGATTTTGGAGTCGTGCCTGGCCTTGCAGTCATGAGTGAACCGGGAGTACAAGAGGGGACTGGGCACGCACCCCTGAGGGGCCCCCGTGTTGAGGATCAACGTGGCGGATATGTTGTTACATACCCTTACCACCTGGGGGGCGGCCCATCAGGAAGTCCAGGATTCAGTTGCAGAGGGAGGTGTTTAGTCCCAGGGTCCTTAGCTTATTGATGAGCTCTGAGGGCGCTATGGTGTTGAACACTGAGCTGTAGTCAATGAACAGCATTCTCACATAGGTGTTTGTTTTGTCCAGGTGGGAAAGGGCAGTGTGGAGTGCAATAGCGATTGCATCATCTATGGATCTGTTGGTGTGGTATGCAAACTGGAGTGGGTGTAGGGTTTCTGGGATGATGGTGTTAATGTGAGCCATGTTCGTATGAGCCACGACATCACCAGCCTAAAGATGACACAGTTATGAAGTGATTATTAAGCTATATAATTAGTTCAGAGTGATTGAAATTGATGGTGAAGGAAAGGAATGCAGAAACACACACTGGCGCCCGGCGCTGGTGCCACTGGGGGAACAATGGTCTTTCAAACAGCTGAGAGCTGCATCCCGTTTGAAAAGTGGAGCTTTACAGAGAGGTTACAAACGCTGACACGCTTTTAATCCAGAGACCCACTGTTCGCTCAGTAGCACTGGTCTGAGAGCTGGACGGATAGGTGTATGGGGGACGGGAGAAGAGGAAGGGACACAAACTGAAGTGATTAAGTACTGATACTTTAAGGGTCAATAGTTCTTCCTGGTCAGATCAGGTCGCCAGGAAAAACCCCAGGGACGCGACCACATCATCTACTCTATATCAAAGGCCCTCCCACCTGTATCGTTGTCTCTCCTCCGGCTCCTCTCCAAGCCGGAATGCATCCTAGTTCAAACTAGCATGACAGCCAACGTTTGACTGTTTGTCGGTAGAAACGAAAGGCCGGCCGCACCATGACAGCCTCTTTAAGCACAAACAAAGAGGATAAACGGTCATTCAGCATACCTGACGCACAGCTTCAAGAATAACGTCTCTGTCTTTTACACAACCGCCTGAATTCCTCCGTCTGTCTGTGTGTGTGTGTGTGTGTGTGTGTGTGTGTGTGTGTTTGTTTGCTCAAGAACCTGTCCGAGCCCTCTGTCAGATCAAGTCAGTTGATGTCACATCAGTTAAACAGGGTTTTCTCCTTGAGCAACTCTGCTGAATATGAATCTCCAGTAACACCCACCCCACCCCCACCCCATCCTCCCAAATACGGTCTCTAACCTACACCCCAGGGGGAAATAGGTAGGACCTGAGAGGCCGAGGCTAGCACAACTTAACTATCTGTATAAGTATCTTCTTATTGTTTGCCTAACCTGAGCTTTTAGTCTACACTGAAAAAAAACATAAAACACATAATGTAAAGTGTTAGTCCCATGTCTGTAATAAAGCCATTTTGTGGCGGGGGAGGGAGGGGGGGGGGGACATATTCTGATTGGCTGGGCCTGGCTGCCAAGTGAACTGTAACTCAGTGAAATCGTTGAAATTGTTGCGTGCTGCGTTTTATATTTTTGTTCAGCATACATCCACAGATCCTAACCATAATAACCCAAACGCTCCTTAAAGGCCCACACCCAGTGGCATACAGGCAACAGTAAAGTCTAACAGGCTCTCTGATTTGATTTGATTTGATTTTGCTACTGGCTGTATCAAAATGTGTCTAGTCCCGTCAGAGAGAGATCCTGAGAGTGATGTGCGTTAAGGCCTCACCAACCTGGCCATTAGAGCAACATTAGAAAGACATCATCGCTGTGGCATTTAACTGGCCTTAGCCACATACTGTTGCACTGGTGTTACTATCCTGGTCAACACAATTACAGAGGGAGCTGGCTGAGATTCCAGGACTGATGCTGTGCACATTACTGGTGTTATACTATCCTGGTCAACACAATTACAGAGGGAGATGGCTGAGATTCCAGGACTGATGCTGTCCACAGTATTGCGAGAGGCCATTACTGTACACAGACAGTGTGTTTACGCCAGCTGTGTCCATACACTATAGCCTGGGCGCTCTTTCCCCTGCCTGCCCACATTCCCCAAGCCGCCATCTCTCAACTGTGTGTCTGAGAGAGAGACAGAGAGAGAGAGCAAACACACACTGCGCTTCAACACACACACACACGCATACGCACACACGCACACACGCACGCACATACACACACTAAATGAGTGCACATGGATGAGAGATGCCCTGAATTCTGCAGGCCTGGAGGGCGCATTGCCTGCCTCCCCCCCTTTAACTGCCACATAACAAGCCCCTTCGCCTGCCTTAACTCACTAATTAGTACCGCCCCTTCAGGGGGAAGAGGACAACACAACTATAGCTGATGCTTAATGATTACCGCATTATTGCCGCTCACATTCAGCATCACACTGCCATAGACACCAATGGAGGCTGCTGTGGGGAGGACAGCTCTTAATAACGTCTGGAACGGAACGAACGGAATGGCATCCAACACATGGAAACCACTCATTCCGTTCCAGCCGTTGCCACGAGCCTGTCTTCCCCAATTACGGTGCCACCAACCTCCTTTGACAGACATGGAGAAAACACATTAGGAGAAGCTCTTTCTCGCTGACACACAAACACACAAGCAAGCATACACACTGCGCAATTAGCAAAACACCAGTTCCACATAACGCTATGGACTGAGATTCTGAGGTAGACCCACAAACCTCCACCTTTACAGACCCCCTGCCCACAGGTGTGGTGGGCACTGGGCACAGTCCTTACCCTGGGCTGGTGAGAACGTTGCAGGGCCCTGCTGGTGCAGCCGTGCCCACTGCCGACCAGGACTGACCTCATGGTGGGGGGCGAAGGTGAGGGCAAGGGGGCACCACGCAGCACTGCCAACCAGATGCAGCGAGGCTCGGCGGCACTACAGTCCACCCCTACGGGATTCTGGAAGCACCACTCTGACTCAGCTGGCAAAGCAGGGTAGGGGGGCATAGCCGCGGGCATTGGGGCGCAGAGATTACCCGACACGGGCCGACCTGATGCCAACATGGGCCACACACACACACACACGAGGGGGCAAAGTCTTGACACTATCGCACAAACGCGCTATTTTACAGTAAACGACGCATGTGTCAGAGTAACACATGCATCCTCTCTGGCCAAATCCTACTGTCAGCACCAATCCATGGAGATAAAACAAGCAGTGAAAGCAGAAACCAAGAGGGCTGAGTAGCTCTTCAGATGGGCCAAGATCATCCCTGAAGAAAAAAATCAACCAATAGTTCCAACCAGTTCAGTCTAGTCCCCTGTTCTCCTCTGCGTTCCTCTCATCCCGATGCTGGCACGTCTCCAAAGATACCTGCTTTTAGTCCCATATCCCAGTCTCAAACTCCTGACCTCCAAGGACGTAAAGGAGCTTTCCAAGGCACACACACTCACACACGCTCACACACACGCTGGCGGGGGCCGTGGTGGGGCGTCCTGTGCCCTGAGAAGATATCAAAGAAGTCCTGGAAAGCAGATGTATGCCGGAGTGTGTGTGGTAGCAGAGAGGTCTGGTTTCCCTACAGACAGACAGACAGACGGTCTGACTGACTGACTGACAAAGCGACTGACAGACTAACTGACAGTGCCTCTCCTCTCTCAGCACAGCAGTGTCCTGTCCAGCGGTGTTCAGCAGGACACAAAGCCACTGTGTCTGTCAACCCCCCTAACACACAAACTGTCACAGCTAGAGGGCTGGCTCCTCTGTCTCTCCTCCCTCCCTCTCTCCTCCCTCCCTCCCTCCCTCTCTCACTCTCTCTCTCTTTGTCTCTCTCTTCCTGACTCTCTCTCTCTCTCTTTCCTCCTTTTGTCAGCCTCCAGCTCGTTGTCCGGCTTCACTTCTACCAATCCATCCTTTGTTCCGTCTCTGTCCCTCGTTTACGCTCTCACTCCTCTGCTCCCTCCTTTCTGCCCTCCGCTCCGTGGGATCCATTCCAATATGTCACTCAAAATCCACTCAAAATCCACTTTTCTGACAGAGAGCCAAAAACACACACAACATCCAACATGTACAATGTGAACACTGAGGGCCGGGCCCCCGACACCGTGCTCCACTCTTGAAGTCCGGATGGAGTTTTCAACTGTAGGCTGATGATGTGGTAGGCCTAAATTCAACAGCAGGTCCCTGTGGCTCTGTCCTGCCCTGTGATTGTAGAGGGAGTTGAGTGGCGCTTGGTGTATGTGTATGCACAGTGACACCGCTATGATCCCGGCACTCAACTCACACACAACAACCCCCCCCGCCAAGTCTGATTTCAAGCACAAAGAAAACACATGCTCCACCACTGTACCCACCCACACAGTTTCTCTCTCCTTTTCTCTCGTGTTCTCGCCCTCTCCAGCAAAATCGAGAGGACATGGGATAAAGTTGAGCAGACGCAGTGGAACAACTGCGAGAGCAGAACGAGAGAGAGAGAGAGAGAGAGAGAGAGAGAGAGAGAGAGAGAGAGCGTAACAGGCTGCCGCTTCACTCCAGCAGCCCCGTCGCCAGCCAGGCAGACCAGAATAAAACAGCTGCAATTGAACATTAATTTGACACTGACCCCCCTCTCGCTAAGTCATGAATTCACACATACAAACACTAAAACAAACAGTGACACACACACACACACACACACACACACACACACACACACACACACACAGCAGAGTTCTCACCAAACATCCAGGGGTCCTGAGTGTGTGTGAAAGTGTCAGGCAGGTGACCATGGTGAGTCTGACAGAGCTAAGGCTTCATGATCCTCTCTCTAGAAACGCACTCCACAGACCTGTTACTGATGAGGTTAGACTGGTTTCACCTGCTGCCATACAAGCAGGGCAAGCACCAACACGACCACAACACCTGAACACACACATAGTATACACACTCTCTAAAACACACACACACACCGTGCCCTCCAGGCACACACAGAAAATACACTTTGCAGGCTCACCTAGTGTATGTTGAAATACCATGTGTTTGATGTATTTGATACCATTCCACCTATTTCGCGCTCCAGCCATTACCACCCGTCCTCCCCAATTAAGGTGCCACCAACCTCCTGTGATAAACACCCACCAGCTATACCCAATACAAATGTGCAGACGTACAAACTGTACTATACACAAACGCACGACACAAAAGGGAACGCTCCTTCCACACACAGACATACACATGGCCCGTTGAGTCACACACGTGTATAAATACACTTGCCGGGGTGTAATTACGCTCTCATAAAGACTTAAGTCCTATTGGCTGTGGGCTGTGCTGTGGGCTGTGCTGTGACTGTGGGCTGTGACTGTGAGGGGTTGTGTTCAGCCTGTGGTCAGACCGGAGGTTTGGGTTCTAACAGACCGCCAAGCAGAACCCGCCCAGGGCCGGATGGAGAGACACCGGGACCAGATCACTCAGGGGGGACGTCCCATTCAGAAAAAGACCACAGATGGAAGCTTCAGAAGGGGACAGGCCTTGATAGGGGACAGTGTGTGTATGACATCAGAAGCTGGCACCACCCAACGATGAGCCTTCCTGGTTCAATCAATGAAAACGATCTGCTTATAACAAGCACTCAGCGTTGAGAAAGACTCACATGGAGTTTTGCCGTGGAGTTTTGCCAATAACAGACAAGCCCAATTGGGAAAAGATCCCGGTCTCTCCCCCTCTAGAGACCTGCGGCCATATTTACAAAAACAGGAGGAGGAGAAGTAAGCAACAAAAGAGCGGAGAGAAAAGGTGTTGAGTTTCAGTTCACATGGAGGACAAAGGAGTCACACACCGTGCGCTGTCACAAAACCACCGTTGCCTCCAGTGACCCATGCTGGCTGCTGATTGGCAGAGACATGTCCATACATGCGCACAGGTTAAAAAATAAATAAATAATCATTTAACCTTTTTTAAACTAGGCAAGTCCGTTTTAAGAACAAATTCTTAGTTACAATGACGGCCTACCCCGGTCAAACCCGGACGACGTTGGGCCAAATGTGCACCGCCCTATGAGACTCCCAATCACGGCCGGATGTGATACAGCCTGGATTCGGACCGGGAACTGTAGTGACGGCTCTTGCACTGAGATACAGTGCCTTAGACCGCTGCGCCACTCGGGAGCCTGCTACGTTGTGGTTGGATGAGGCCTAAACACCACTAGGTCCTGAACATTACATCCTAAACAATCCTCATCCCGGGAGAAAGTGAACACCTGTCTGTCTGTGGCTCAACGTCACCGTAACCTCTCATCCGCCCCTAAAGCCCCTGAAGTCCTGAGATCAAAGAGTGTGAGATTCAAACGGCACACGCCGCTAATCTCTGGAGAGACGCCATACTGCTCGCCTCTTGCCCCCCCACCCTTCCACACCGCCGCCCCGGCCCCTCGCCCTCCCTGCCATGCACACCACCGAGAGAGAGAGAGAGAGAGAGAGAGAGAGAGAGAGCGCGGGTCGGGGCGGTTGATCTGCACCTCTGCTCACAGACAGATTAGTTGGTAGATAATCCCCTTCATAGTGACGCCGCCACCACCGGCCAGCAGATGAACTAACACAGCCTGATGGAGACACAGCCTGATGGAGACACAGTCCACTCCCATTCTTCACTGACTGATTGAGAACCACCAGCCATAATAACCCTCATACACACAGCTAGCTGAGCAAGACATCAGGCAGGATTCTATATCAGAGAGATGCAGTGGTGTAAAGTACTTAAGTAAAACTACTTTAAAGTACTACTTAAGTCGTTTTGGGGAGTATTTCTATTTTTGACAACTTTTACTTCCGTACATTCCTAAAGAAAATATTGTACTTTTTACTCCATACATTTTCCCTGACAACCCAAAGTACAAGTTACATTTTGAATGCTTAGCAGGACAGGAAAATTGTGAAATTCACACACTTATCAAGAGAACTGTCACGCCTTTTTATTTCTCTATTTGGTTAGGTCAGGGTGTGATTTGGGTGGGCAATCTAGTTTTCTATTTCTTTGTTGGCCGGCTATGGTTCCCAATCAGTGGCAGCTGTCTATCGTTATCTCTGATTGGGAATCATACTTAGGCAGCCTGTTTCCCACCCTAGTTTGTGGGATGTTGTTTTTGCACAGTAGCTGTATTAGCCCTGCACAACTTTACATTCGTTTTTTTCCCTTTGTTGTTTTTGGTGTTCATTCTAATAAAGTACGATGAACACTTTCCACGCTGCGCTTTGGTCTCCTTCCGACGATGGACGTAACAGAACATCCCATCACCAAAGGACCGAGCAGCGTGGCCAGGAGAAGCAGGGATCCTGGGCCCAGGAGGAAAGTGAGTGGAGGACATCATGGACATGGGAGGAGAGAGGTGCTGGAGTTGAGAGCGCTGCAGAGCGGGCGTGCTGAGGAGTGTGACACCAGTCCGGTGTCATGTGCACCTGTTTCACGCATCTGGCCTCCAGTGCGCCTCCCCAGTCCGATGCGTCCTGTGTCTCCTCCGCGCACTCGCCCTGGGGTGTGTGTCACCGTTCAGGCACCATGTTATGCGGTTCTATGCACCGTGTCTCCTGTGCGCCTTCACAGCCCAGTGCGTCCTGTGCTAGCGCCCCGCATTTGCCGGGCTAAAATGAGCGTCCAGCCAGGACAGGTTGTGTCAGCTCTACGCTCCAGACCTCCAGTGCGCCTCCACAGTCCAGTCCGTCCTATGCCTCCTCCCTGCATTCGCCCTGAGGTGCGTGTCATCAGCCCGGTGCCACCTGTACCGGTCCCACACATCAGACCTCCAGTGCGCCTCCACAGTCCAGTACGTCCTGTGCCTCCTCCCCGCACTCGCCCTGAGGTGCGTGTCATCAGCCCGGTGCCACCTGTATCAGTCCCACGCATCAGGCCTCCATTGCGCCTCCACAGTCCAGAGCTTCCGGCGACAGTCCCCAGTCCAGAGCTTCCGGCGACAGTCCCCAGTCCAGAGCTTCCGGCGACAGTCCCCAGTCCAGAGCTTCCGGCGACGTTTCACAGTCCAGAACCTCCTGAGACGGTCCACAGTCCGGAACCTCCTGAGACGGTCCACAGTCTGGAACCTCCTCCGACGATCCACGGTCAGGAACCTCCGGCGACGATCGGCAGTCCGGAGCTTCCGGCGACGATCCACGGTCCAGGGTCCCCGGCGACAGTCTACGGTCCGGAGCCTCTGGCGACGATCTACGGTCCGGTTCCTCCGGTGACGATCTACGGTCCGGAGCCTCCGGCGACGATCCAAGGCCCGGTTCCACGGAAGCGGAGGGATCAGCAAGCGGAGCGGGGTCTATGCGCCGAACCGGAGGAGCCACCGAGGCTAGATGCCCACCCAGACCCTCCCTCATAGATTCAGGTTTTGCAGCCGGAGTCCGCACCTTTGGGGGGGGGGGGGCGTTACTGTCACACCCTGACCTTAGAGAGTTTTTTAATTTCTCTATTTGGATGAACACTTTCCATACTGCGCTTTGGTCTCACTCCGCCGACGGACGGACGTAACAAGAACATGTGGTCATCCCTACTGCCTATGTCCTGGTTGACTCACTAAACACAAATTGTGTGCCACTGGCTATCCGTACATTTAATAAACAAGAACATGGTGCCGTCCGCTTTGCTGAATATAAGGAATTTGTATTGATTTATACTTTTACTTTTGATACTTAAGTATATTTTAGCAATAAAATGTACTTTTGGTACTTAAGTATATGTCAAACCAAACACTTTTAGTATTTAGTATTTTACTGGGTGACTTTCACTTTTACTTGAGAGAGACATCAACTGTGTGTGTGTGTGTGTGTGTGTGTGTGTGTGTGTGTGTGTGTGTGTTTTAGAGAGAGAGTGAGACGTTCTGTGTCAGTGAGAGATCGGTGTGAGAGATCAAACAAGTGACAGTAAACACAGACAATGAGACAAGAGCTTAACAAGTAGAAACTAGGGTCACTGAGGACAAGGTGACTATGAGGATGTACAGTATAGTGTGTATGGGCACTGTGTGCGTGTGTGGTGGGTTTTCCCTCTAAGTCTATGTTTCCAGGTCAGAGTCATGGCCAGCCCAGAGGAATCCACCAAACACACACAGACAAACAGAAATCGGAGTAATCTCCACAGGATGTGGCTTTCCCAGGGAATGGCCATCGACCACATCTCTCACACACACACTACACACACACACACACTCACTCTACACAACCTTCCACTGTCACTATAACTCCTTGTGCGTAGCTAGAGACACATATAGTAAGCACAGTGAAAACGAGAGGAAGAGAGAACGAGGGAGGCTGGCTGACTCTGCCCATCAGTCCAGAAAACATTAGATAGCAGAACAGCCTAGACAGACGACCATTACTCCCAGCAGTGGATCCTATGAAAAGCAGTGGATGGATAGAAAAGGGCCGGTCTCTTTTTAAGCAGGTTAATTTTAACTCTAATCTCCTGCAAATCCACGACACACAGAGGCCAAAGGCTGAGAGTCCGCAGGGCGCAGTTACAGATCTCTGACCACAAGAGGGCAGACATACCACGCAGCTCAATGGCAGATGTGTACGGAAGGGACGGGGACACAGGGCTGTGAGAACAGAGTGGAAACCCACACACAGTTAGTGCTACTGTAGTAGGATGGCTGTGTCATCATAGGGGTTTCAGTGCAGGGGTTGGACGTGCTTGGAAAATACGGTGTTAGTCTGAAGGTGTGAGGTAATGTACAGGATGTAAGCACTGGTCTACAGTCAGTTTTTGGTCCCCCTTCTAATGGTTATGGCTAGGGCTGGGGCAAGGCACTCTGACGGGAGATCAGGGGTGAGGCCACACCTGTTGTGAGGAGGAAAGAGTCGTAGGAGGGCCAGTGGCAGGAGGAGTTGGGTGAAACAATAGTGGGGTCGCCTTACCTCTTCCCCCCTTACCCTCTCTACACAGCTGAGAGGAGCAGGGTGGTCCCTCCCCGCCTGGCCCTGTCTGACTGCATGACTGTCTGACTGACACAACACGCCCCATCTCTCCAGCAGACTGGAAACAAACAAATCAGACCCACCTGGCCCTCGACCTCCCCCCACAGGAACGCAGACAACACATTATGGATGCATTCTACGTGTGTGTGTGTGTGTGACCTCATGCTGTTCTGCCTAACCATGTGAGACCATGTGAGTACTAACGTGGGCCAACCCCAGACTGATCCATACTCTCACAGACACACCCATCCGACCCGGATTCCCCCTACTCATACAAACAATGACACATATTCCAACACACACCACCACATGCACGCATTGACACATATACAGCGATTACAGGGACCATTGCACTACTGGGGTGAGACACACAGCGGAGGATGATTGGCTGAGTGGGGAGCTCAGAGAGAGCCGTTTGGCTGAATGTGGATATTGGTGGGATACAAGGAGGTGGGTGTGTCCAATATATCTTTCAGTGAACATTCATCAACCCACTAATGCCCCAGGGGGACATGGGATACATGAGTCAGCCAGCCAGCCTGAAACCTAGCAGGCCAGAGAGCGAGAGAGGAAGAGAAATGAGATAGAGATTATAAATACAACCCATATTTATGTTGATTTAATTTCCCTACTTGCACATTGTTACAACACTGTACATAGCCATAATAACATTTGAAATGTTTCTATTCTTTTGAAAGAATGAGGGGAGTGAGAAAGAGACAGATGCTGGAAAGGGTTCAAACTGGGAGAAAGCCTACTATGAGGGATAAACATGAAGGCAGAGAGAGAGATGTAAAGCAGAAACAAAAGATGGAGAAGTAGTAAGCAGATGGAGAGCAGAATGAGACAGATATGATCACACACACACACACACACACACACACACACACACACACACACACACACACACACACACACACACACACACACACAGGGCATTAATATCCCTAAATATGGAGTTAGCCTGTGGCTGGGTTTGTTAAGTATAACCTTCAGTGTGGTCAGAATTCCTCCACTGACTGTACTGGAATATGCCTGCATGAGGGGTAGGGGCTGGAAGAGCTTGGGGGAGCATGCCCCCCCCGGCATACCAGCGACCCAGGGACCCCCATTATATTTTAGCAAAAATGTTTTACGCATTTTCTTATCATCAGATGAATGCTATTGGCAAGTAGAAGTAATCAACATTTTAAAAATGAATAGATTTGGTAGACAGTTTTATGAAGGACGTGTAAACTCTAAACTAGCATATTAGCTAAAGAGGTATCTTGGCAGTGTTAGGAAAATGTTGCAGTTGTAAAGCAATTCTAAAACCAATTCAATTGAGATGAGAACATTTTGCAGTTTTTAAGCTCATTTCAAGCAATTCCACACAGTTTGGCATGGTGCTGAGAGACAATGGCACAGTTTACCATGCATTTTGCCATGGCTAATGCTGTGTTCCTCTGCTCAAACATCATAACAAAACCAATCGATTCTCCCTGACTCTCTAGATTTGATTTGATTGTTAGTTCTCAAAGATGGTATTATTTAAAAAGATATATAGTTCATCTATTTTCTGCATGCTTTCTATCTGCTTACGGTCATTTTAGTTGACACAAAACAGTTTTTCCACCCTGAAAATTACCACCTAGACTGCCCGCCTAAGACTTTTTATACAGAAAAAAAAATATGTAATAAGCTCCAATGACTGTACTTTCCTCCATATTAAAGGGATAGTTAGAGATTTTGGGATGATAGATTAGATTTTGCAATGAAGCCATTTATCCACTTCCCCAGAGTCGGAGAGCTTGCTAACTGTTCCTGTAGACTTACAGTCATTGCGATAACGCTAGCTAGCATTGGCACGTGAAACTACCTCTAACTTCCGTTATACTGGATGCAGAGACATAAAAATTAATAAAACAATTTTTTGCAAAAACAAAAATCCCCCTAGGGGGCCACAGACCTCAGTTTGAAAACCCTGCACTTAAATGTGGTGTGCAGGTCTCGCCCCCTGGAGCATTATCATTAGGTTGATGAATAATTAACTAGTATGAGCTGTTGGTACATGAAGGAGGATGGAAGGGTGGAAGACTGAGGTGAGAGGTCCAGCCTCATCAACCTTCTCCCTGGCTGTTCTGGTGCTCGTTCTCATTAGTCATATACACGGACGGACGGACGGACGGACGGACGGACGGACGGACGGACGGACGGACGGACGGACGGACGGACGGACGGACAGACAGACAGACAGACAGACAGACAGACAGACAGACAGACAGACACGAGAATTTCATTCTCCCCTTACAACCCTCCTGGGCTTTCCTGTCTCACTCTTCCTCTTCTCCCTCCATCTCCCTCCATCTCCCCAACAACTACCACACACTAAGTGGAGAGAGAGTGATACACTTTAGCCTACTTAAGGAGTGGCTGGTTCCTCATTTGAAGCTGCCCGTTGATGAGGAGTGTTTGGTCACGTTCACAAAGACACCACATCCAAGAGATGAAGGAGTAAGCGGAAAGGCACGAGACGTGTCCAAATTGACCTGTTTTTACTCAACGGTGAAATGATTCTGCTCTAAAAATAGACCCATGTTGTGAGCATGTATTTTTATCTTTCGGTTTCTCTCGTGCTTGTTTTTCCACATGAGTGCAGCAGCTGCTCTTCTCGCTGTCGCCGTCGCCAACGATGCATACCCCTGCCCATCACCATGGTGACCATCTCGCCTGACGACCATCAGCATCACTTCTTGCTACTACACCTCTGGAGGCCATCAATCTCGAGAGTCGCCATAGCAACAGTGACAGGCAATATGACGATTCTCACCCCCAACCACCGTCAATAACGTTACCTCTACCAACTCTACCACTCTCCCACCTTAGCTTTCACTATCGCCAGTCAGCATGACAACCGTCAATCAGTCTACAGGTCATTCTCTTCCAGAACCCTTGCACCACTACAGTCTACATCTAGTGGTGTCTGTCTGAAGGTTGCTGTGAGAGGCAGCGGCTGGGTCTTGTCAGGTACAGAACCTCGTCTTGCCTTGATTATGTTTCAGCATTAACATCCGTCTCCCTGTGTGTATTCCATGTGCCATGTAACCTAAACAGAGGAATGACAACATCTGGCAAAGAGCTACTCCCCCCCCAACAACCACAACCACTGGGAGCAATCAGAGAGAGCGTCACGATTGGCCCCCGCTGCGATGACAGCCCCCACCTCTCCTTTTTTTTCTTTCTTTCTCTCGCTCACTCTTTTTTTCCCAGCGTGTTTTCAGAAGTGGAGTGGAGCTCCTGAAACCACACGGCTCCAGCAGGCCTCTGTGCCCCCTCCACCCCCCTCTGTGTCTGGGAAGAGGGTTGGGATCCTGGTCCCCCCCCAATCCAGGCCCCAGTTGCCGGTATATTTAGCCCATCTGAGCCTCTATGTAATTAACAGATGAAAATTATAACTTTGGGCTTGGGATGACGTTTCTGTTTCCCTCCGCGGCATGGGCAGAGACTGGACCTGCTAGGCTCATCACGGAGCCACACTGGGCAGTGGGCCAATAGCATGGGCGTGGTGGAGCCAGCATTGAGCCAAGATGGAGGAGGACTCGCACCGGTGGATGGAGTGTATAATACTCTGAGCCAGGCGGGGTCGGAATGTTAATACAGTCAAGCTACATGGTCTGTCAATCACACCACACACCACTGGAGTTTCCATTCGAACGTCAGATGGTTTTTACATTCCTACCACGCACCAAAGACTGGAGGAGGAAGACGGAGGAGAGGAGAGTTCCTTATCCATACTGCATACACAGGAAGACATATATCCAACATACTCACACCATCACAAACACTCACACACACACACACGCACTCACACACACACACACACACACACACACACACACACACACACACACACACACACACACACACACACACACACACACACACACACACACACACACACACACACACACACACACACACACAGGTGGGGAAAAGGCCTGTTTACATTTCTTACCTCTCTCTTTTCTCTCACGCTCTCATTGTCTGTTTCTACCATACCCAATCCTCCCATCTCTCTCAGTCTGTTTCTACCGTACCCAAACCTCCCATCTCTCCCTGTCTGTTTCTACCATACCCAATCCTCCCATCTCTCTCAGTCTGTTTCTACCATACCCAATCCTCCCATCTCTCCCTGTCTGTTTCTACCATACCCAATCCTCCCATCTCTCCCAGTCTGTTTCTACCATACCCAATCCTCCCATCTCTCTCAGTCTGTTTCTACCATACCCAATCCTCCCATCTCTCCCTGTCTGTTTCTACCATACCCAATCCTCCCATCTCTCTCAGTCTGTTTCTACCATACCCAATCCTCCCATCTCTCTCAGTCTGTTTCTGCCATACCCAATCCTCCCATCTCTCTCAGTCTGTTTCTACCATACCCAATCCTCCCATCTCTCTCAGTCTGTTTCTACCATACCCAATCCTCCCATCTCTCCCTGTCTGTTTCTACCATACCCAATCCTCCCATCTCTCCCTGTCTGTTTCTACCATACCCAATCCTCCCATCTCTCCCTGTCTGTTTCTACCAGACCCAATCCTCCCATCTCTCTCAGTCTGTTTCTACCATACCCAATCCTCCCATCTCTCTCAGTCTGTTTCTACCATACCCAATCCTCCCATCTCTCTCAGTCTGCTTCTACCATACCCAATCCTCCCATCTCTCTCAGTCTGTTTCTACCATACCCAATCCTCCCATCTCTCCCTGTCTGTTTCTAGCATACCCAATCCTCCCATCTCTCTCAGTCTGTTTCTACCATACCCAATCCTCCCATCTCTCCCTGTCTGTTTCTACCATACCCAATCCTCCCATCTCTCTCAGTCTGTTTCTACCATACCCAATCCTCCCATCTCTCCCTGTCTGTTTCTACCATACCCAATCCTCCCATCTCTCTCAGTCTGTTTCTACCATACCCAATCCTCCCATCTCTCCCTGTCTGTTTCTACCATACCCAATCCTCCCATCTCTCTCAGTCTGTTTCTACCATACCCAATCCTCCCATCTCTCCCTGTCTGTTTCTACCATACCCAATCCTCCCATCTCTCTCAGTCTGTTTCTACCATACCCAATCCTCCCATCTCTCTCAGTCTGTTTCTGCCATACCCAATCCTCCCATCTCTCTCAGTCTGTTTCTACCATACCCAATCCTCCCATCTCTCTCAGTCTGTTTCTACCATACCCAATCCTCCCATCTCTCTCAGTCTGTTTCTACCATACCTAATCCTCCCATCTCTCTCAGTCTGTTTCTACCATACCCAATCCTCCCATCTCTCCCTGTCTGTTTCTACCATACCCAATCCTCCCATCTCTCTCAGTCTGTTTCTACCATACCCAATCCTCCCATCTCTCCCTGTCTGTTTCTACCATACCCAATCCTCCCATCTCTCTCAGTCTGTTTCTACCATACCCAATCCTCCCATCTCTCCCTGTCTGTTTCTACCATACCCAATCCTCCCATCTCTCCCTGTCTGTTTCTAGCATACCCAATCCTCCCATCTCTCTCAGTCTGTTTCTACCATACCCAATCCTCCCATCTCTCCCTGTCTGTTTCTACCATACCCAATCCTCCCATCTCTCTCAGTCTGTTTCTACCATACCCAATCCTCCCATCTCTCTCAGTCTGTTTCTACCATACCCAATCCTCCCATCTCTCTCAGTCTGTTTCTACCATACCCAATCCTCCCATCTCTCTCAGTCTGTTTCTACCATACCCAATCCTCCCATCTCTCTCAGTCTGTTTCTACCATACCCAATCCTCCCATCTCTCCCTGTCTGTTTCTACCATACCCAATCCTCCCATCTCTCCCTGTCTGTTTCTACCATACCCAATCCTCCCATCTCTCCCTGTCTGTTTCTACCATACCCAATCCTCCCATCTCTCTCAGTCTGTTTCTACCATACCCAATCCTCCCATCTCTCTCAGTCTGTTTCTACCATACCCAATCCTCCCATCTCTCTCAGTCTGTTTCTACCATACCCAATCCTCCCATCTCTCCCTGTCTGTTTCTACCAGACCCAATCCTCCCATCTCTCCAGTCTGTTTCTACCATACCCAATCCTCCCATCTCTCTCAGTCTGTTTCTACCATACCCAATCCTCCCATCTCTCTCAGTCTGTTTCTACCATACCCAATCCTCCCATCTCTCTCAGTCTGTTTCTACCATACCCAATCCTCCCATCTCTCTCAGTCTGTTTCTACCATACCCAATCCTCCCATCTCTCCCTGTCTGTTTCTACCATACCCAATCCTCCCATCTCTCCCTGTCTGTTTCTACCATACCCAATCCTCCCATCTCTCCCTGTCTGTTTCTACCATACCCAATCCTCCCATCTCTCCCTGTCTGTTTCTACCAGACCCAATCCTCCCATCTCTCCCTGTCTGTTTCTACCAGACCCAATCCTCCCATCTCTCTCAGTCTGTTTCTACCATACCCAATCCTCCCATCTCTCCTCCCAGTCTGTTTCTACCATACCCAATCCTCCCATCTCTCTGTCTGTTTCTACCATACCCAATCCTCCCATCTCTCTCAGTCTGTTTCTACCATACCCAATCCTCCCATCTCTCCCGGTCTGTTTCTACCAGACCCAATTCTCCCATCTCTCTCAGTCTGTTTCTACCATACCCAATCCTCCCATCTCTCCCTGTCTGTTTCTACCATACCCAATCCTCCCATCTCTCCCTGTCTGTTTCTACCATACCCAATCCTCCCATCTCTCTCAGTCTGTTTCTACCATACCCAATCCTCCCATCTCTCTCAGTCTGTTTCTACCATACCCAATCCTCCCATCTCTCTCAGTCTGTTTCTACCATACCCAATCCTCCCATCTCTCTCAGTCTGTTTCTACCATACCCAATCCTCCCATCTCTCTCAGTCTGTTTCTACCATACCCAATCCTCCCATCTCTCCCTGTCTGTTTCTACCATACCCAATCCTCCCATCTCTCCCTGTCTGTTTCTACCATACCCAATCCTCCCATCTCTCCCTGTCTGTTTCTACCATACCCAATCCTCCCATCTCTCCCTGTCTGTTTCTACCATACCCAATCCTCCCATCTCTCTCAGTCTGTTTCTACCATACCCAATCCTCCCATCTCTCTCAGTCTGTTTCTACCATACCCAATCCTCCCATCTCTCTCAGTCTGTTTCTACCATACCCAATCCTCCCATCTCTCTCAGTCTGTTTCTACCATACCCAATCCTCCCATCTCTCCCTGTCTGTTTCTACCATACCCAATCCTCCCATCTCTCCCTGTCTGTTTCTACCATACCCAATCCTCCCATCTCTCCCTGTCTGTTTCTACCATACCCAATCCTCCCATCTCTCCCTGTCTGTTTCTACCATACCCAATCCTCCCATCTCTCTCAGTCTGTTTCTACCATACCCAATCCTCACATCTCTCTCAGTCTGTTTCTACCATACCCAATCCTCCCATCTCTCTCAGTCTGTTTCTACCATACCCAATCCTCCCATCTCTCTCAGTCTGTTTCTACCATACCCAATCCTCACATCTCTCCCTGTCTGTTTCTACCATACCCAATCCTCCCATCTCTCTCAGTCTGTTTCTACCATACCCAATCCTCCCATCTCTCTCAGTCTGTTTCTACCATACCCAATCCTACCATCTCTCTCAGTCTGTTTCTACCATACCCAATCCTCCCATCTCTCTCAGTCTGTTTCTACCATACCCAATCCTCCCATCTCTCCCAGTCTGTTTCTACTATACCCAATCCTCCCATCTCTCCCTGTCTGTTTCTACCATACCCAATCCTCCCATCTCTCTCAGTCTGTTTCTACCATACCCAATCCTCCCATCTCTCTCAGTCTGTTTCTACCATACCCAATCCTCCCATCTCTCCCTGTCTGTTTCTACCATACCCAATCCTCCCATCTCTCCCTGTCTGTTTCTACCATACCCAATCCTCCCATCTCTCCCTGTCTGTTTCTACCATACCCAATCCTGCCATCTCTCTCAGTCTGTTTCTACCATACCCAATCCTCCCATCTCTCTTAGTCTGTTTCTACTATACCCAATCCTCCCATCTCTCTCAGTCTGTTTCTACCATACCCAATCCTCCCATCTCTCTCAGTCTGTTTCTACCATACCCAATCCTCCCATCTCTCTCAGTCTGTTTCTACCATACCCAATCCTCCCATCTCTCTCAGTCTGTTTCTACCATACCCAATCCTCCCATCTCTCTCAGTCTGTTTCTACCATACCCAATCCTCCCATCTCTCTCAGTCTGTTTCTACCATACCCAATCCTCCCATCTCTCTCAGTCTGTTTCTACCATACCCAATCCTCACATCTCTCCCTGTCTGTTTCTACCATACCCAATCCTCCCATCTCTCCCTGTCTGTTTCTACCATACCCAATCCTCCCATCTCTCCCTGTCTGTTTCTACCATACCCAATCCTCCCATCTCTCTCAGTCTGTTTCTACCACACCCAATCCTCCCATCTCCCTGTCTGTTTCTACCAGACCCAATCCTCCCATCTCTCTCAGTCTGTTTCTACCATACCCAATCCTCCCATCTCTCTCAGTCTGTTTCTACCATACCCAATCCTCCCATCTCTCCCTGTCTGTTTCTACCATACCCAATCCTCCCATCTCTCCCTGTCTGTTTCTACCAGACCCAATCCTCCCATCTCTCTCAGTCTGTTTCTACCATACCCAAACCTCCCATCTCTCCCTGTCTGTTTCTACCATACCCAATCCTCCCATCTCTCCCTGTCTGTTTCTACCATACCCAATCCTCCCATCTCTCTCAGTCTGTTTCTACCATACCCAATCCTCCCATCTCTCTTAGTCTGTTTCTACTATACCCAATCCTCCCATCTCTCTCAGTCTGTTTCTACCATACCCAATCCTCCCATCTCTCTCAGTCTGTTTCTACCATACCCAATCCTCCCATCTCTCTCAGTCTGTTTCTACCATACCCAAACCTCCCATCTCTCTCAGTCTGTTTCTACCATACCCAATCCTCCCATCTCTCTCAGTCTGTTTCTACCATACCCAATCCTCCCATCTCTCTCAGTCTGTTTCTACCATACCCAATCCTCCCATCTCTCTCAGTCTGTTTCTACCATACCCAATCCTCCCATCTCTCCCTGTCTGTTTCTACCATACCCAATCCTCACATCTCTCCTGTTTCTACCATACCCAATCCTCCCATCTCTCCCTGTCTGTTTCTACCATACCCAATCCTCCCATCTCTCTCAGTCTGTTTCTACCACACCCAATCCTCCCATCTCCCTGTCTGTTTCTACCAGACCCAATCCTCCCATCTCTCAGTCTGTTTCTACCATACCCAATCCTCCCATCTCTCTCAGTCTGTTTCTACCATACCCAATCCTCCCATCTCTCCCTGTCTGTTTCTACCATACCCAATCCTCCCATCTCTCCCTGTCTGTTTCTACCAGACCCAATCCTCCCATCTCTCTCAGTCTGTTTCTACCATACCCAAACTCCCATCTCTCCCTGTCTGTTTCTACCATACCCAATCCTCCCATCTCTCCCTGTCTGTTTCTACCATACCCAATCCTCCCATCTCTCTCAGTCTGTTTCTACCATACCCAATCCTCCCATCTCTCTCAGTCTGTTTCTACCATACCCAATCCTCCCATCTCTCCCTGTCTGTTTCTACCATACCCAATCCTCCCATCTCTCTCAGTCTGTTTCTACCATACCCAATCCTCCCATCTCTCCCTGTCTGTTTCTACCATACCCAATCCTCCCATCTCTCCCTGTCTGTTTCTACCAGACCCAATCCTCCCATCTCTCTCAGTCTGTTTCTACCATACCCAATCCTCCCATCTCTCCCTGTCTGTTTCTACCATACCCAATCCTCCCATCTCTCCTGTCTGTTTCTACCAGACCCAATCCTCCCATCTCTCCCTGTCTGTTTCTACCATACCCAATCCTCCCATCTCTCTCAGTCTGTTTCTACCATACCCAATCCTCCCATCTCTCCTGTCTGTTTCTACCATACCCAATCCTCCCATCTCTCCCTGTCTGTTTCTACCATACCCAATCCTCCCATCTCTCCTGTCTGTTTCTACCATACCCAATCCTCCCATCTCTCTCAGTCTGTTTCTACCATACCCAATCCTCCTGTTTCTACCATACATCTCCCATCTCTCTCAGTCTGTTTCTACCATACCCAATCCTCCCATCTCTCTCAGTCTGTTTCTACCATACCCAATCCTCCCATCTCTCTCAGTCTGTTTCTACCATACCCAATCCTCCCATCTCTCTCAGTCTGTTTCTACCATACCCAATCCTCCCATCTCTCTCAGTCTGTTTCTACCATACCCAATCCTCCCATCTCTCTCAGTCTGTTTCTACCCAATCCTCCCATCTCTCTCAGTCTGTTTCTACCAAACCCAATCCTCCCATCTCTCCCTGTCTGTTTCTAGCATACCCAATCCTCCCATCTCTCTCAGTCTGTTTCTACCATACCCAATCCTCCCATCTCTCTCAGTCTGTTTCTACCATACCCAATCCTCCCATCTCTCTCAGTCTGTTTCTACCATACCCAATCCTCCCATCTCTCCCTGTCTGTTTCTACCATACCCAATCCTCCCATCTCTCCCTGTCTGTTTCTACCATACCCAATCCTCCCATCTCTCCCTGTCTGTTTCTACCATACCCAATCCTCCCATCTCTCTCAGTCTGTTTCTACCATACCCAATCCTCCCATCTCTCTCAGTCTGTTTCTACCATACCCAATCCTCCCATCTCTCTCAGTCTGTTTCTACCATACCCAATCCTCCCATCTCTCTCAGTCTGTTTCTACCATACCCAATCCTCCCATCTCTCTCAGTCTGTTTCTACCATACCCAATCCTCCCATCTCTCTCAGTCTGTTTCTACCATACCCAATCCTCCCATCTCTCTCAGTCTGTTTCTACCATACCCAATCCTCCCATCTCTCTCAGTCTGTTTCTACCAAACCCAATCCTCCCATCTCTCCCTGTCTGTTTCTAGCATACCCAATCCTCCCATCTCTCTCAGTCTGTTTCTACCATACCCAATCCTCCCATCTCTCTCAGTCTGTTTCTACCATACCCAATCCTCCCATCTCTCTCAGTCTGTTTCTACCATACCCAATCCTCCCATCTCTCTCAGTCTGTTTCTACCATACCCAATCCTCCCATCTCTCCCTGTCTGTTTCTACCATACCCAATCCTCCCATCTCTCCCTGTCTGTTTCTACCAGACCCAATCCTCCCATCTCTCTCAGTCTGTTTCTACCATACCCAATCCTCCCATCTCTCTCAGTCTGTTTCTACCATACCCAATCCTCCCATCTCTCTCAGTCTGCTTCTACCATACCCAATCCTCCCATCTCTCTCAGTCTGTTTCTACCATACCCAATCCTCCCATCTCTCCCTGTCTGTTTCTAGCATACCCAATCCTCCCATCTCTCTCAGTCTGTTTCTACCATACCCAATCCTCCCATCTCTCCCTGTCTGTTTCTACCATACCCAATCCTCCCATCTCTCTCAGTCTGTTTCTACCATACCCAATCCTCCCATCTCTCCCTGTCTGTTTCTACCATACCCAATCCTCCCATCTCTCTCAGTCTGTTTCTACCATACCCAATCCTCCCATCTCTCCTGTCTGTTTCTACCATACCCAATCCTCCCATCTCTCTCAGTCTGTTTCTACCATACCCAATCCTCCCATCTCTCCCTGTCTGTTTCTACCAGACCCAATCCTCCCATCTCTCTCAGTCTGTTTCTACCATACCCAATCCTCCCATCTCTCTCAGTCTGTTTCTGCCATACCCAATCCTCCCATCTCTCTCAGTCTGTTTCTACCATACCCAATCCTCCCATCTCTCTCAGTCTGTTTCTACCATACCCAATCCTCCCATCTCTCTCAGTCTGTTTCTACCATACCCAATCCTCCCATCTCTCCCTGTCTGTTTCTAGCATACCCAATCCTCCCATCTCTCTCAGTCTGTTTCTAGCATACCCAATCCTCCCATCTCTCTCAGTCTGTTTCTACCATACCCAATCCTCCCATCTCTCCCTGTCTGTTTCTACCATACCCAATCCTCCCATCTCTCTCAGTCTGTTTCTACCATACCCAATCCTCCCATCTCTCCTGTCTGTTTCTAGCATACCCAATCCTCCCATCTCTCTCAGTCTGTTTCTACCATACCCAATCCTCCCATCTCTCCCTGTCTGTTTCTACCATACCCAATCCTCCCATCTCTCTCAGTCTGTTTCTACCATACCCAATCCTCCCATCTCTCCCTGTCTGTTTCTACCATACCCAATCCTCCCATCTCTCCCTGTCTGTTTCTACCATACCCAATCCTCCCATCTCTCCCTGTCTGTTTCTACCATACCCAATCCTCCCATCTCTCCCTGTCTGTTTCTACCATACCCAATCCTCCCATCTCTCTCAGTCTGTTTCTACCATACCCAATCCTCCCATCTCTCTCTGTCTGTTTCTACCATACCCAATCCTCCCATCTCTCTCAGTCTGTTTCTACCATACCCAATCCTTCCATCTCTCCCTGTCTGTTTCTACCATACCCAATCCTCCCATCTCTCTCAGTCTGTTTCTACCATACCCAATCCTCCCATCTCTCCCTGTCTGTTTCTACCATACCCAATCCTCCCATCTCTCCCTGTCTGTTTCTAGCATACCCAATCCTCCCATCTCTCTCAGTCTGTTTCTACCATACCCAATCCTCCCATCTCTCCCTGTCTGTTTCTACCATACCCAATCCTCCCATCTCTCTCAGTCTGTTTCTACCATACCCAATCCTCCCATCTCTCCCTGTCTGTTTCTACCATACCCAATCCTCCCATCTCTCCCTGTCTGTTTCTACCATACCCAATCCTCCCATCTCTCCCTGTCTGTTTCTACCATACCCAATCCTCCCATCTCTCCCTGTCTGTTTCTACCATACCCAATCCTCCCATCTCTCTCAGTCTGTTTCTACCATACCCAATCCTCCCATCTCTCTCAGTCTGTTTCTGCCATACCCAATCCTCCCATCTCTCTCAGTCTGTTTCTACCATACCCAATCCTCCCATCTCTCTCAGTCTGTTTCTACCATACCCAATCCTCCCATCTCTCTCAGTCTGTTTCTACCATACCCAATCCTCCCATCTCTCTCAGTCTGTTTCTACCATACCCAATCCTCCCATCTCTCCCTGTCTGTTTCTAGCATACCCAATCCTCCCATCTCTCTCAGTCTGTTTCTACCATACCCAATCCTCCCATCTCTCCCTGTCTGTTTCTACCATACCCAATCCTCCCATCTCTCTCAGTCTGTTTCTACCATACCCAATCCTCCCATCTCTCCCTGTCTGTTTCTACCATACCCAATCCTCCCATCTCTCCCTGTCTGTTTCTAGCATACCCAATCCTCCCATCTCTCTCAGTCTGTTTCTACCATACCCAATCCTCCCATCTCTCCCTGTCTGTTTCTACCATACCCAATCCTCCCATCTCTCTCAGTCTGTTTCTACCATACCCAATCCTCCCATCTCTCTCAGTCTGTTTCTACCATACCCAATCCTCCCATCTCTCTCAGTCTGTTTCTACCATACCCAATCCTCCCATCTCTCTCAGTCTGTTTCTACCATACCCAATCCTCCCATCTCTCTCAGTCTGTTTCTACCATACCCAATCCTCCCATCTCTCCTGTCTGTTTCTACCATACCCAATCCTCCCATCTCTCCTGTCTGTTTCTACCATACCCAATCCTCCCATCTCTCCCTGTCTGTTTCTACCATACCCAATCCTCCCATCTCTCTCAGTCTGTTTCTACCATACCCAATCCTCCCATCTCTCTCAGTCTGTTTCTACCATACCCAATCCTCCCATCTCTCTCAGTCTGTTTCTACCATACCCAATCCTCCCATCTCTCCCTGTCTGTTTCTACCATACCCAATCCTCCCATCTCTCTCAGTCTGTTTCAACCATACCCAATCCTCCCATCTCTCTCAGTCTGTTTCTACCATACCCAATCCTCCCATCTCTCTCAGTCTGTTTCTACCATACCCAATCCTCCCATCTCTCTCAGTCTGTTTCTACCATACCCAATCCTCCCATCTCTCTCAGTCTGTTTCTACCATACCCAATCCTCCCATCTCTCCCTGTCTGTTTCTACCATACCCAATCCTCCCATCTCTCTCAGTCTGTTTCTACCATACCCAATCCTCCCATCTCTCCCTGTCTGTTTCTACCATACCCAATCCTCCCATCTCTCCCTGTCTGTTTCTACCAGACCCAATCCTCCCATCTCTCTCAGTCTGTTTCTACCATACCCAATCCTCCCATCTCTCTCAGTCTGTTTCTACCATACCCAATCCTCCCATCTCTCTCAGTCTGTTTCTACCATACCCAATCCTCCCATCTCTCTGTCTGTTTCTACCATACCCAATCCTCCCATCTCTCTCAGTCTGTTTCTACCATACCCAATCCTCCCATCTCTCCCGGTCTGTTTCTACCAGACCCAATTCTCCCATCTCTCTCAGTCTGTTTCTACCATACCCAATCCTCCCATCTCTCCCTGTCTGTTTCTACCATACCCAATCCTCCCATCTCTCCCTGTCTGTTTCTACCATACCCAATCCTCCCATCTCTCTCAGTCTGTTTCTACCATACCCAATCCTCCCATCTCTCTCAGTCTGTTTCTACCATACCCAATCCTCCCATCTCTCTCAGTCTGTTTCTACCATACCCAATCCTCCCATCTCTCTCAGTCTGTTTCTACCATACCCAATCCTCCCATCTCTCTCAGTCTGTTTCTACCATACCCAATCCTCCCATCTCTCCCTGTCTGTTTCTACCAGACCCAATCCTCCCATCTCTCCCTGTCTGTTTCTACCATACCCAATCCTCCCATCTCTCCCTGTCTGTTTCTACCATACCCAATCCTCCCATCTCTCCCTGTCTGTTTCTACCATACCCAATCCTCCCATCTCTCCCTGTCTGTTTCTACCATACCCAATCCTCCCATCTCTCTCAGTCTGTTTCTACCATACCCAATCCTCACATCTCTCTCAGTCTGTTTCTACCATACCCAATCCTCCCATCTCTCTCAGTCTGTTTCTACCATACCCAATCCTCCCATCTCTCTCAGTCTGTTTCTACCATACCCAATCCTCACATCTCTCCCTGTCTGTTTCTACCATACCCAATCCTCCCATCTCTCTCAGTCTGTTTCTACCATACCCAATCCTCCCATCTCTCTCAGTCTGTTTCTACCATACCCAATCCTCCATCTCTCTCAGTCTGTTTCTACCATACCCAATCCTCCCATCTCTCTCAGTCTGTTTCTACCATACCCAATCCTCCCATCTCTCTCCCAGTCTGTTTCTACTATACCCAATCCTCCCATCTCTCCCTGTCTGTTTCTACCATACCCAATCCTCCCATCTCTCTCAGTCTGTTTCTACCATACCCAATCCTCCCATCTCTCTCAGTCTGTTTCTACCATACCCAATCCTCCCATCTCTCCTGTCTGTTTCTACCATACCCAATCCTCCCATCTCTCCCTGTCTGTTTCTACCATACCCAATCCCCCCATCTCTCCCTGTCTGTTTCTACCATACCCAATCCTGCCATCTCTCTCAGTCTGTTTCTACCATACCCAATCCTCCCATCTCTCTTAGTCTGTTTCTACTATACCCAATCCTCCCATCTCTCTCAGTCTGTTTCTACCATACCCAATCCTCCCATCTCTCTCAGTCTGTTTCTACCATACCCAATCCTCCCATCTCTCTCAGTCTGTTTCTACCATACCCAATCCTCCCATCTCTCTCAGTCTGTTTCTACCATACCCAATCCTCCCATCTCTCTCAGTCTGTTTCTACCATACTCAATCCTCCCATCTCTCTCAGTCTGTTTCTACCATACCCAATCCTCCCATCTCTCTCAGTCTGTTTCTACCATACCCAATCCTCCCATCTCTCTCTGTCTGTTTCTACCATACCCAATCCTCCATCTCTCCCTGTCTGTTTCTACCATACCCAATCCTCCCATCTCTCCCTGTCTGTTTCTACCATACCCAATCCTCCCATCTCTCTCAGTCTGTTTCTACCATACCCAATCCTCCCATCTCTCTTAGTCTGTTTCTACTATACCCAATCCTCCCATCTCTCTCAGTCTGTTTCTACCATACCCAATCCTCCCATCTCTCTCAGTCTGTTTCTACCATACCCAATCCTCCCATCTCTCTCAGTCTGTTTCTACCATACCCAAACCTCCCATCTCTCTCAGTCTGTTTCTACCATACCCAATCCTCCCATCTCTCTCAGTCTGTTTCTACCATACCCAATCCTCCCATCTCTCTCAGTCTGTTTCTACCATACCCAATCCTCCCATCTCTCTCAGTCTGTTTCTACCATACCCAATCCTCACATCTCTCCCTGTCTGTTTCTACCATACCCAATCCTCATCTCTCCCTGTCTGTTTCTACCATACCCAATCCTCCCATCTCTCCCTGTCTGTTTCTACCATACCCAATCCTCCCATCTCTCCAGTCTGTTTCTACCACACCCAATCCTCCCATCTCCCTGTCTGTTTCTACCAGACCCAATCCTCCCATCTCTCTCAGTCTGTTTCTACCATACCCAATCCTCCCATCTCTCTCAGTCTGTTTCTACCATACCCAATCCTCCCATCTCTCCCTGTCTGTTTCTACCATACCCAATCCTCCCATCTCTCCCTGTCTGTTTCTACCAGACCCAATCCTCCCATCTCTCTCAGTCTGTTTCTACCATACCCAAACCTCCCATCTCTCCCTGTCTGTTTCTACCATACCCAATCCTCCCATCTCTCCCTGTCTGTTTCTACCATACCCAATCCTCCCATCTCTCTCAGTCTGTTTCTACCATACCCAATCCTCCCATCTCTCTCAGTCTGTTTCTACCATACCCAATCCTCCCATCTCTCCCTGTCTGTTTCTACCATACCCAATCCTCCCATCTCTCTCAGTCTGTTTCTACCATACCCAATCCTCCCATCTCTCCCTGTCTGTTTCTACCATACCCAATCCTCCCATCTCTCCCTGTCTGTTTCTACCAGACCCAATCCTCCCATCTCTCTCAGTCTGTTTCTACCATACCCAATCCTCCCATCTCTCCCTGTCTGTTTCTACCATACCCAATCCTCCCATCTCTCCTGTCTGTTTCTACCAGACCCAATCCTCCCATCTCTCCTGTCTGTTTCTACCATACCCAATCCTCCCATCTCTCTCAGTCTGTTTCTACCATACCCAATCCTCCCATCTCTCCCTGTCTGTTTCTACCATACCCAATCCTCCCATCTCTCCCTGTCTGTTTCTACCATACCCAATCCTCCCATCTCTCCCTGTCTGTTTCTACCATACCCAATCCTCCCATCTCTCTCAGTCTGTTTCTACCATACCCAATCCTCCCATCTCTCTCAGTCTGTTTCTACCATACCCAATCCTCCCATCCTCCCTGTTTCTCCTCCCATCTCTCAGTCTGTTTCTACCATACCCAATCCTCCCATCTCTCTCAGTCTGTTTCTACCATACCCAATCCTCCCATCTCTCTCAGTCTGTTTCTACCATACCCAATCCTCCCATCTCTCTCAGTCTGTTTCTACCATACCCAATCCTCCCATCTCTCCCTCAGTCTGTTTCTACCATACCCAATCCTCCCATCTCTCCCTGTCTGTTTCTAGCATACCCAATCCTCCCATCTCTCTCAGTCTGTTTCTACCATACCCAATCCTCCCATCTCTCTCAGTCTGTTTCTACCATACCCAATCCTCCCATCTCTCTCAGTCTGTTTCTACCATACCCAATCCTCCCATCTCTCTCAGTCTGTTTCTACCATACCCAATCCTCCCATCTCTCCCTGTCTGTTTCTACCATACCCAATCCTCCCATCTCTCCCTGTCTGTTTCTACCATACCCAATCCTCCATCTCTCCCTGTCTGTTTCTACCATACCCAATCCTCCCATCTCTCCCTGTCTGTTTCTACCAGACCCAATCCTCCCATCTCTCTCAGTCTGTTTCTACCATACCCAATCCTCCCATCTCTCTCAGTCTGTTTCTACCATACCCAATCCTCCCATCTCTCTCAGTCTGTTTCTACCATACCCAATCCTCCCATCTCTCTCAGTCTGTTTCTACCATACCCAATCCTCCCATCTCTCTCAGTCTGTTTCTACCATACCCAATCCTCCCATCTCTCTCAGTCTGTTTCTACCACCCAATCCTCCCATCTCTCTCAGTCTGTTTCTACCACACCCAATCCTCCCATCTCCCTGTCTGTTTCTACCAGACCCAATCCTCCCATCTCTCTCAGTCTGTTTCTACCATACCCAATCCTCCCATCTCTCTCAGTCTGTTTCTACCATACCCAATCCTCCCATCTCTCCCTGTCTGTTTCTACCATACCCAATCCTCCCATCTCTCCTTGTCTGTTTCTACCATACCCAATCCTCCCATCTCTCGCTGTCTGTTTCTACCATACCCAATCCTCCCATCTCTCCCTGTCTGTTTCTACCATACCCAATCCTCCCATCTCTCTCAGTCTGTTTCTACCATACCCAATCCTCCCATCTCTCCCTGTCTATTTCTACCATACCCAATCCTCCCATCTCTCTCAGTCTGTTTCTACCTTACCCAATCCTCGCATCTCTCCCTGTCTGTTTCTACCATACCCAATCCTCCCATCTCTCCCTGTCTGTTTCTACCATACCCAATCCTCCCATCTCTCCCTGTCTGTTTCTACCAGACCCAATCCTCCCATCTCTCTCAGTCTGTTTCTAGCATACCCAATCCTCCCATCTCTCTCAGTCTGTTTCTACCAAACCCAATCCTCCCATCTCTCCCTGTCTGTTTCTAGCATACCCAATCCTCCCATCTCTCTCAGTCTGTTTCTACCATACCCAATCCTCCCATCTCTCTCAGTCTGTTTCTACCATACCCAATCCTCCCATCTCTCTCAGTCTGTTTCTACCATACCCAATCCTCCCATCTCTCTCAGTCTGTTTCTACCATACCCAATCCTCCCATCTCTCCCTGTCTGTTTCTACCATACCCAATCCTCCCATCTCTCTCAGTCTGTTTCTACCATACCCAATCCTCCCATCTCTCTCAGTCTGTTTCTACCATACCCAATCCTCCCATCTCTCTCAGTCTGTTTCTACCATACCCAATCCTCCCATCTCTCTCAGTCTGTTTCTACCATACCCAATCCTCCCATCTCTCCCTGTCTGTTTCTACCATACCCAATCCTCCCATCTCTCTCAGTCTGTTTCTACCATACCCAATCCTCCCATCTCTCTCAGTCTGTTTCTACCATACCCAATCCTCCCATCTCTCTCAGTCTGTTTCTACCATACCCAATCCTCCCATCTCTCCCTGTCTGTTTCTACCATACCCAATCCTCCCATCTCTCCTGTCTGTTTCTACCAGACCCAATCCTCCCATCTCTCCTGTCTGTTTCTACCATACCCAATCCTCCCATCTCCCTGTCTGTTTCTACCAGACCCAATCCTCCCATCTCTCCAGTCTGTTTCTACCATACCCAATCCTCCCATCTCTCTCAGTCTGTTTCTACCATACCCAATCCTCCCATCTCTCCCTGTCTGTTTCTACCATACCCAATCCTCCCATCTCTCCCTGTCTGTTTCTACCAGACCCAATCCTCCCATCTCTCTCAGTCTGTTTCTACCATACCCAAACCTCCCATCTCTCCCTGTCTGTTTCTACCATACCCAATCCTCCCATCTCTCCCTGTCTGTTTCTACCATACCCAATCCTCCCATCTCTCTCAGTCTGTTTCTACCATACCCAATCCTCCCATCTCTCTCAGTCTGTTTCTACCATACCCAATCCTCCCATCTCTCCCTGTCTGTTTCTACCATACCCAATCCTCCCATCTCTCTCAGTCTGTTTCTACCATACCCAATCCTCCCATCTCTCCCTGTCTGTTTCTACCATACCCAATCCTCCCATCTCTCCCTGTCTGTTTCTACCAGACCCAATCCTCCCATCTCTCTCAGTCTGTTTCTACCATACCCAATCCTCCCATCTCTCCCTGTCTGTTTCTACCATACCCAATCCTCCCATCTCTCCCTGTCTGTTTCTACCAGACCCAATCCTCCCATCTCTCCCTGTCTGTTTCTACCATACCCAATCCTCCCATCTCTCTCAGTCTGTTTCTACCATACCCAATCCTCCCATCTCTCCCTGTCTGTTTCTACCATACCCAATCCTCCCATCTCTCCCTGTCTGTTTCTACCATACCCAATCCTCCCATCTCTCCCTGTCTGTTTCTACCATACCCAATCCTCCCATCTCTCTCAGTCTGTTTCTACCATACCCAATCCTCCCATCTCTCTCAGTCTGTTTCTACCATACCCAATCCTCCCATCTCTCTCAGTCTGTTTCTACCATACCCAATCCTCCCATCTCTCTCAGTCTGTTTCTACCATACCCAATCCTCCCATCTCTCTCAGTCTGTTTCTACCATACCCAATCCTCCCATCTCTCTCAGTCTGTTTCTACCATACCCAATCCTCCCATCTCTCTCAGTCTGTTTCTACCATACCCAATCCTCCCATCTCTCTCAGTCTGTTTCTACCAAACCCAATCCTCCCATCTCTCCCTGTCTGTTTCTAGCATACCCAATCCTCCCATCTCTCTCAGTCTGTTTCTACCATACCCAATCCTCCCATCTCTCTCAGTCTGTTTCTACCATACCCAACCCTCCATCTCTCTCAGTCTGTTTCTACCATACCCAATCCTCCCATCTCTCTCAGTCTGTTTCTACCATACCCAATCCTCCCATCTCTCCCTGTCTGTTTCTACCATACCCAATCCTCCCATCTCTCCCTGTCTGTTTCTACCATACCCAATTCTTCCATCTCTCCCTGTCTGTTTCTACCATACCCAATCCTCCCATCTCTCCCTGTCTGTTTCTACCAGACCCAATCCTCCCATCTCTCTCAGTCTGTTTCTACCATACCCAATCCTCCCATCTCTCTCAGTCTGTTTCTACCATACCCAATCCTCCCATCTCTCTCCTGTCTGTTTCTACCATACCCAATCCTCCCATCTCTCTCAGTCTGTTTCTACCATACCCAATCCTCCCATCTCTCTCAGTCTGTTTCTACCATACCCAATCCTCCCATCTCTCTCAGTCTGTTTCTACCACACCCAATCCTCCCATCTCTCTCAGTCTGTTTCTACCACACCCAATCCTCCCATCTCCCTGTCTGTTTCTACCAGACCCAATCCTCCCATCTCTCTCAGTCTGTTTCTACCATACCCAATCCTCCCATCTCTCTCAGTCTGTTTCTACCATACCCAATCCTCCCATCTCTCCCTGTCTGTTTCTACCATACCCAATCCTCCCATCTCTCCCTGTCTGTTTCTACCATACCCAATCCTCCCATCTCTCGCTGTCTGTTTCTACCATACCCAATCCTCCCATCTCTCCCTGTCTGTTTCTACCATACCCAATCCTCCCATCTCTCTCAGTCTGTTTCTACCATACCCAATCCTCCCATCTCTCCCTGTCTGTTTCTACCATACCCAATCCTCCCATCTCTCTCAGTCTGTTTCTACCATACCCAATCCTCCCATCTCTCCTGTCTGTTTCTACCATACCCAATCCTCCCATCTCTCCCTGTCTGTTTCTACCATACCCAATCCTCCCATCTCTCCTGTCTGTTTCTACCAGACCCAATCCTCCCATCTCTCTCAGTCTGTTTCTAGCATACCCAATCCTCCCATCTCTCTCAGTCTGTTTCTACCAAACCCAATCCTCCCATCTCTCCCTGTCTGTTTCTAGCATACCCAATCCTCCCATCTCTCTCAGTCTGTTTCTACCATACCCAATCCTCCCATCTCTCTCAGTCTGTTTCTACCATACCCAATCCTCCCATCTCTCTCAGTCTGTTTCTACCATACCCAATCCTCCCATCTCTCTCAGTCTGTTTCTACCATACCCAATCCTCCCATCTCTCCCTGTCTGTTTCTACCATACCCAATCCTCCCATCTCTCTCAGTCTGTTTCTACCATACCCAATCCTCCCATCTCTCTCAGTCTGTTTCTACCATACCCAATCCTCCCATCTCTCTCAGTCTGTTTCTACCATACCCAATCCTCCCATCTCTCTCAGTCTGTTTCTACCATAGCCAATCCTCCCATCTCTCCCTGTCTGTTTCTACCATACCCAATCCTCCCATCTCTCTCAGTCTGTTTCTACCATACCCAATCCTCCCATCTCTCTCAGTCTGTTTCTACCATACCCAATCCTCCCATCTCTCTCAGTCTGTTTCTACCATACCCAATCCTCCCATCTCTCCCTGTCTGTTTCTACCATACCCAATCCTCCCATCTCTCCCTGTCTGTTTCTACCAGACCCAATCCTCCCATCTCTCCCTGTCTGTTTCTACCATACCCAATCCTCCCATCTCTCCCTGTCTGTTTCTACCATACCCAATCCTCCCATCTCTCTCAGTCTGTTTCTACCATACCCAATCCTCCCATCTCTCCCTGTCTGTTTCTACCATACCCAATCCTCCCATCTCTCTCAGTCTGTTTCTACCATACCCAATCCTCCCATCTCTCCCTGTCTGTTTCTACCATACCCAATCCTCCCATCTCTCCCTGTCTGTTTCTACCAGACCCAATCCTCCCATCTCTCTCAGTCTGTTTCTACCATACCCAATCCTCCCATCTCTCCCTGTCTGTTTCTACCATACCCAATCCTCCCATCTCTCTCAGTCTGTTTCTACCATACCCAATCCTCCCATCTCTCTCAGTCTGTTTCTACCATACCCAATCCTCCCATCTCTCCTGTCTGTTTCTACCATACCCAATCCTCCCATCTCTCCTGTCTGTTTCTACCATACCCAATCCTCCCATCTCTCCCTGTCTGTTTCTACCATACCCAATCCTCCCATCTCTCTCAGTCTGTTTCTACCATACCCAATCCTCCCATCTCTCTCAGTCTGTTTCTACCATACCCAATCCTCCCATCTCTCTCAGTCTGTTTCTACCACACCCAATCCTCCCATCTCTCTCAGTCTGTTTCTACCACACCCAATCCTCCCATCTCCCTGTCTGTTTCTACCAGACCCAATCCTCCCATCTCTCTCAGTCTGTTTCTACCATACCCAATCCTCCCATCTCTCTCAGTCTGTTTCTACCATACCCAATCCTCCCATCTCTCCCTGTCTGTTTCTACCATACCCAATCCTCCCATCTCTCCTGTCTGTTTCTACCATACCCAATCCTCCCATCTCTCGCTGTCTGTTTCTACCATACCCAATCCTCCCATCTCTCCCTGTCTGTTTCTACCATACCCAATCCTCCCATCTCTCTCAGTCTGTTTCTACCATACCCAATCCTCCCATCTCTCCTGTCTGTTTCTACCATACCCAATCCTCCCATCTCTCTCAGTCTGTTTCTACCTTACCCAATCCTCCCATCTCTCCCTGTCTGTTTCTACCATACCCAATCCTCCCATCTCTCCCTGTCTGTTTCTACCATACCCAATCCTCCCATCTCTCCCTGTCTGTTTCTACCAGACCCAATCCTCCCATCTCTCTCAGTCTGTTTCTAGCATACCCAATCCTCCCATCTCTCTCAGTCTGTTTCTACCAAACCCAATCCTCCCATCTCTCCCTGTCTGTTTCTAGCATACCCAATCCTCCCATCTCTCTCAGTCTGTTTCTACCATACCCAATCCTCCCATCTCTCTCAGTCTGTTTCTACCATACCCAATCCTCCCATCTCTCTCAGTCTGTTTCTACCATACCCAATCCTCCCATCTCTCTCAGTCTGTTTCTACCATACCCAATCCTCCCATCTCTCCCTGTCTGTTTCTACCATACCCAATCCTCCCATCTCTCTCAGTCTGTTTCTACCATACCCAATCCTCCCATCTCTCTCAGTCTGTTTCTACCATACCCAATCCTCCCATCTCTCTCAGTCTGTTTCTACCATACCCAATCCTCCCATCTCTCTCAGTCTGTTTCTACCATACCCAATCCTCCCATCTCTCCCTGTCTGTTTCTACCATACCCAATCCTCCCATCTCTCTCAGTCTGTTTCTACCATACCCAATCCTCCCATCTCTCTCAGTCTGTTTCTACCATACCCAATCCTCCCATCTCTCTCAGTCTGTTTCTACCATACCCAATCCTCCCATCTCTCCCTGTCTGTTTCTACCATACCCAATCCTCCCATCTCTCCCTGTCTGTTTCTACCAGACCCAATCCTCCCATCTCTCCTGTCTGTTTCTACCATACCCAATCCTCCCATCTCTCCCTGTCTGTTTCTACCATACCCAATCCTCCCATCTCTCTCAGTCTGTTTCTACCATACCCAATCCTCCCATCTCTCCCTGTCTGTTTCTACCATACCCAATCCTCCCATCTCTCTCAGTCTGTTTCTACCATACCCAATCCTCCAATCTCTCCCTGTCTGTTTCTACCATACCCAATCCTCCCATCTCTCCCTGTCTGTTTCTACCAGACCCAATCCTCCCATCTCTCTCAGTCTGTTTCTACCATACCCAATCCTCCCATCTCTCCCTGTCTGTTTCTACCAGACCCAATCCTCCCATCTCTCTCAGTCTGTTTCTACCATACCCAATCCTCCCATCTCTCTCAGTCTGTTTCTACCATACCCAATCCTCCCATCTCTCCCTGTCTGTTTCTACCATACCCAATCCTCCCATCTCTCCCTGTCTGTTTCTACCAGACCCAATCCTCCCATCTCTCTCAGTCTGTTTCTACCATACCCAATCCTCCCATCTCTCTCAGTCTGTTTCTACCATACCCAATCCTCCCATCTCTCTCAGTCTGTTTCTACCATACCCAATCCTCCCATCTCTCTCAGTCTGTTTCTACCATACCCAATCCTCCCATCTCTCTCAGTCTGTTTCTACCATACCCAATCCTCCCATCTCTCTCAGTCTGTTTCTACCATACCCAATCCTCCCATCTCTCTCAGTCTGTTTCTACCAAACCCAATCCTCCCATCTCTCCCTGTCTGTTTCTAGCATACCCAATCCTCCCATCTCTCTCAGTCTGTTTCTACCATACCCAATCCTCCCATCTCTCTCAGTCTGTTTCTACCATACCCAACCCTCCATCTCTCTCAGTCTGTTTCTACCATACCCAATCCTCCCATCTCTCTCAGTCTGTTTCTACCATACCCAATCCTCCCATCTCTCCCTGTCTGTTTCTACCATACCCAATCCTCCCATCTCTCCCTGTCTGTTTCTACCATACCCAATTCTTCCATCTCTCCCTGTCTGTTTCTACCATACCCAATCCTCCCATCTCTCCCTGTCTGTTTCTACCAGACCCAATCCTCCCATCTCTCTCAGTCTGTTTCTACCATATCCAATCCTCCCATCTCTCTCAGTCTGTTTCTACCATACCCAATCCTCCCATCTCTCTCAGTCTGTTTCTACCATACCCAATCCTCCCATCTCTCTCAGTCTGTTTCTACCATACCCAATCCTCCCATCTCTCTCAGTCTGTTTCTACCATACCCAATCCTCCCATCTCTCTCAGTCTGTTTCTACCATACCCAATCCTCCCATCTCTCTCAGTCTGTTTCTACCATACCCAATCCTCCCATCTCTCCCTGTCTATTTCTACCATACCCAATCCTCCCATCTCTCTCAGTCTGTTTCTACCTTACCCAATCCTCGCATCTCTCCCTGTCTGTTTCTATCATACCCAATCCTCCCATCTCTCCCTGTCTGTTTCTACCATACCCAATCCTCCCATCTCTCCCTGTCTGTTTCTACCATACCCAATCCTCCCATCTCTCTCAGTCTGTTTCTACCATACCCAATCCTCCCATCTCTCTCAGTCTGTTTCTACCATACCCAATCCTCCCATCTCTCTCAGTCTGTTTCTACCATACCCAATCCTCCCATCTCTCTCAGTCTGTTTCTACCATACCCAATCCTCCCATCTCTCTCAGTCTGTTTCTACCATACCCAATCCTCCCATCTCTCTCAGTCTGTTTCTACCATACCCAATTCTCCCATCTCTCTCAGTCTGTTTCTACCATACCCAATCCTCCCATCTCTCTCAGTCTGTTTCTACCATACCCAATCCTCCCATCTCTCTCAGTCTGTTTCTACCATACCCAATCCTCCCATCTCTCTCAGTCTGTTTCTACCATACCCAATCCTCCCATCTCTCTCAGTCTGTTTCTACCATACCCAATCCTCCCATCTCTCCCTGTCTGTTTCTACCATACCCAATCCTCCCATCTCTCTCAGTCTGTTTCTACCATACCCAATCCTCCCATCTCTCCCTGTCTGTTTCTACCATACCCAATCCTCCCATCTCTCCCTGTCTGTTTCTACCATACCCAATCCTCACATCTCTCCCTGTCTGTTTCTACCATAACCAATCCTCCCATCTCTCTCAGTCTGTTTCTACCATACCCAATCCTCCCATCTCTCCCTGTCTGTTTCTACCATACCCAATCCTCCCATCTCTCCCTGTCTGTTTCTACCATACCCAATCCTCCCATCTCTCTCAGTCTGTTTCTACCATACCCAATCCTCCCATCTCTCCCTGTCTGTTTCTACCATACCCAATCCTCCCATCTCTCCCTGTCTGTTTCTACCATACCCAATCCTCCCATCTCTCCCTGTCTGTTTCTACCAGACCCAATCCTCCCATCTCTCTCAGTCTGTTTCTACCATACCCAATCCTCCCATCTCTCCCTGTCTGTGTCTACCAGACCCAATCCTCCCATCTCTCTCAGTCTGTTTCTAGCATACCCAATCCTCCCATCTCTCTCAGTCTGTTTCTACCAAACCCAATCCTCCCATCTCTCCCTGTCTGTTTCTAGCATACCCAATCCTCCCATCTCTCTCAGTCTGTTTCTACCATACCCAATCCTCCCATCTCTCTCAGTCTGTTTCTACCATACCCAATCCTCCCATCTCTCTCAGTCTGTTTCTACCATACCCAATCCTCCCATCTCTCTCAGTCTGTTTCTACCATACCCAATCCTCCCATCTCTCCCTGTCTGTTTCTACCATACCCAATCCTCCCATCTCTCCCTGTCTGTTTCTACCAGACCCAATCCTCCCATCTCTCCCTGTCTGTTTCTACCATACCCAATCCTCCCATCTCTCTCAGTCTGTTTCTACCATACCCAATCCTCCCATCTCTCTCAGTCTGTTTCTACCATACCCAATCCTCCCATCTCTCTCAGTCTGTTTCTACCATACCCAATCCTCCCATCTCTCTCAGTCTGTTTCTACCATACCCAATCCTCCCATCTCTCCCTGTCTGTTTCTACCATACCCAATCCTCCCATCTCTCCCTGTCTGTTTCTACCAGACCCAATCCTCCCATCTCTCCCTGTCTGTTTCTACCATACCCAATCCTCCCATCTCTCCCTGTCTGTTTCTACCAGACCCAATCCTCCCATCTCTCCCTGTCTGTTTCTACCAGACCCAATCCTCCCATCTCTCCCTGTCTGTTTCTACCATACCCAATCCTCCCATCTCTCCCTGTCTGTTTCTACCATACCCAATCCTCCCATCTCTCCCTGTTCTTTGTGTTCCATCACTGCTCCAGTCCACACGTTCTCTCTATCAGCACTTAAGAGTCAGTGAGCTCTCTCTCTCTGCTGGAGTGGAGGACAACCTCCCAGGGAGTGTGGGACAGCAACAGCAGCACCCAGCCAACAAACAGAACACACCACTAAACTCAAACAACCCCGCTGCCCTTTCTCTTCACAGGGCTTTTCCCCATTCAACATTCTGTTCTCTCAGTCTCTAATTAAGTGACCCATCAACATATCCGCCAAAACCCAGAGCTGGAGCTTCATTGTCGTTCACAAGAGACCCCACAGCAGACCAAGGGAGAAGAAAACGGAGACCAGGGAAACCAGGACAGAGAAGAACGTGGTTGTGCTACGCTGTGCCCGTCTGGACTTGAGCTGCTGCGGCTCCCAATACCCACACTGTACACTGTGATAAGACGATGCAGAGATAACACAGATGCAGAGATAACACCCCCAGCGCCTGGTCCAGCGCCTGGTCCAGATGTGACCTATCCTCCACTGGCACAGAGATGACACGACACCCAGATAGGTCCTTCTCCCTGGGCATGTTTTGAAAACGTCAGGATAAGCCCTCCTTGTCCTCCCTATCGTCTCATCTTCAGTTGAACTGCACGCTCCTTCCTGCGGTTAGAATGAACGCTGTGCAGCCCAGCTAGCCAATCAGGGAGGGGTGTGTGTGTGTGTGTGTGTGTGTGTGCGTGTGCGTGTGCGTGTGTGTGTGTGTGTGTGTGTGTGTGTGTGCGTGTGTGCGTGTGTGTTCTAGACCAGTACACACCACCCCTGCCGGTTCTACACGCCACAGGCTCTGCCTGTATCCCCATGTGTAATTTGATGAGCTACATATGCCAGGCCTGATGGCCTTTCTGTGTCTTTAGCCTCTGTCACTGTGTGTTAGTGGCCTTTCCTGCATGCCAGAGGAGAGCTGTGGGTAGAAGATGGAGGCTGGCATAGACTCGGCGAGACGGGTCCCTCCAGCAGTCTGCCCCTCCAGACCGTGAAGGTCTCCATGTTCTAGACAAAGGTCACATACAAGGCTCTCTCTCAATTCAATTCAAAGGCATTTATTGGCATGGGAAACATATGTTTACATTGCCAAAGCAAGTGAAATAGATAACAAAAAGTGAAATAAACTAAACAAAATGAACAGTTAACATAACACACCAAAAGATTAAAAGACATTTCAAATGTTATATTATGGCTATATACAGTTTTGTAACGATGTGCAAATAGTTAAAATATATACACTATGGGCTGTATTTACAATGGTGATTGTTCACTGGTTGCCCTTTTCTCGTGGCAACAGGTCACACATCTGGCACACTGTGGTATTTCACCCATTAGATAAGGGAGTTTATCAAAATGTGTGGCCTGTGGATCTGTGTAATCTGATGGAAATATGTGTCTCTAATATGGTCATACATTGGGCAGGAGGTTAGGAAGTGCAGCTCAGTTTCCACCTTATTTTGTGGGCAGTGTGCACATAGCCTGTCTTCTCTTGAGAGCCAGGTCTGCCTACGGCGGCCTTTTTCAATGGCAAGGCTATACGCGCTGAGTCTGTACATAGTCAAAGCTTTCCTTAATATTGGGTCAGCCACAGTAGTCAGGTATTCTGCCACTGTGTACTCTCTGTTTAGGGTCAAATAGCATTCTAGTTTGCTCTGTTTTTTTAAATTCTTTCCATTGTGTCAAGTAATCACAGTTGAAGTCGGAAGTTTACATACACCTTAACCAAATACATTTAATCTCAGCTTTTCACAATTCCTGACATTTAATCCTAGTAAAATTCACTGTCAGTTAGGATCACCACTTTATTTTAAGAATGTGAAATGTCAGAGAGAATGGTAGAGAGAATGATTTATTTCAGCTTTTATTTATTTCATCACATTCCCAATGGGTCAGCAGTTTACATACACTCAATTAGTATTTGGAAGCATTGCCTTTAAATTGTTTAAACTTGGGTCAAACATTTTGGGTAGCCTTCCACAAGCTTCCCACAATAATTTGGGTGCATTTTGGCCCATTTCTCCTGACAAAGATGATGTAACTGAGTCAGCTTTGTAGGCCTCCGTGCTCGACACGCTTTTTCAGTTCTGCCCACACATGTTCTATGGGATTGAGGTCAGGGCTTTGTGATGGCCACTCCGATACCTTGACTTTGTTGTCCTTAAGCCATTTTGCCACAACTTTGGAAGTATGCTTGGGGTCATTGTCCATTTGGAAGACCCATTTGCGACCAAGCTTTAACTTCCTGACTGATGTCTTGAGATGTTGCTTCAATATATCCACATCATTTTCCATCCTCATGATGCCATCTATTTTGTGAAGTGCACCAGTCCCTCCTGCAGCAAAGCACCCCCACAACATGATGCTGCCACCCCCATGCTTCAAGGTTGGGATGGTGTTCTTCGGCTTGCAAGCCTGCCGCTTTTTCCTCCAAACATAACTATGGTCATTATGGCCAAAAAGTTCTATATTTGTTTCATCAGACCAGAGGATATTTCACCAAAAAGTACGATCTTTGTCCCAATGTGCAGTTGAAAACCGTAGTCGGGCTTTTATATGGCGGTTTTGGAGCAGTGGCTTCTTCTTTGCTGAGCGGCCTGTCAGATTATGTCGATATAGGACTAATTTACTGTGGATATAGATACTTTTGTACCTGTTTCCTCCAGCATATTCACAAGGTCCTTTGCTGTTGTTCTGGGATTGATATGCACTTTCGCACCAAAGTATGTTCATCTCTAGGAGACAGAACGCTTCTTCTTCCTGAGCGGTATGACGGCGGTGTGGTCCCATGGTCTTTATATACTTGCGTACTATTGTTTGTACAGATGAACGTGGCACCTTCAGGCGTTTGGTAATTGCTCCCAAGGAGGAACCAGACTTGTGCAGGTCTACAATTTTTTTGCTGATTGATTTTCCCATGATGTCAAGCAAAGAGGCACTGAGTTTGAAGGTAGGCCTTGACATACATCCACAGGTACAACTCCAATTGACTCAAATGATGTAATTTATTCTATCAGAAGCTTCTAAAGCCATGACAAAATTTTCTGGAATTTTCCAGGCTGTTTAAAGGCACAGTCAACTTAGTGTATGTAAACTTCTGACCCATTGGAATTGTGATACAGTGAATTATAAGTGAAAAAATCTGTCTGTAAACAATTGTTGGAAAAATGACTTGTGTCATGCACAATGTAGATGTCCTAACCGACTTGCCAAACATATAGTTTGTTAACAATACATTTGTGGAGTGGTTGAAAAACGAGTTTTAAAGACTCCAACCTAAGTGTATGTAAACTTCCCACTTCAACTGTAGTTTTTCTTTTCTCATGATTGGGTCTAATTGTGTTGCTTTCCTGGGGCTCTGTGGGGTCTGTTTGTGAACAGAGCCCCAGGACCAGCTTGCTTAAGGGACTCTTCTCCAGGTTCATCTCTCTGTAGGTGATGGCTTTGTTATGGAAGGTTTGGGAATCCCTTCCTTTTAGTGGTTGTAAAATTTAACGGCTCTTTTCTGGATTTTAATCATTAGCAGGTATCAGCCTATTTCTGCTCTGCTCAAATTGGTGTCTCAATTTGGTCTCTCACACTTTCACTCACTCACTCACTCACTCACTCACTCACTCACGCTCGTCGTTGGAATGAGGAGACCAAGGTGCAGCGTGGTAAGCGTACATCTTTCTTTATTAGATGAACTTGAAAAAACCACCAAAATATAAACGAACGCAACATTCTGCAGGCTACACAGTAACTGTACAAAATCAAGATCCCACAAACTAAGGTGGGAAAAAAGCTACCTAAGTATGATACCCAAACAGAGACAACGATAGACAGCTGCCTCTGATTGGGAACCATACCAGGCCAAACAAAGAAATAGATAACCTAGATTGCCCACCCTAGTCACACCCTGACCTAACCAAAATAGAGAATTAAAAGGATCTCTAAGGTTAGGGCGTGACACACTCACTCACTCACAGTAACCTTCGCTCTGACCCCATCTCAAATGTAATAATTGAAGCCCATTATAGGAGCACAGAGACCATAGGAACATGGCTGTTGACACGCCAGTCATATCCACACATACAGCTTCTCTCTGTCTCGCTCTCAGGCGAAAGGGATAGAGATGCTGTGATAGTGGAGAGTAATAAACATCAACACGCCGTTTCTCCTTTCTCATTTCCTTGTGGTTAGGTTTGTGTGTGTGTGTGTGTGTGTTCTAACAGAGCATGAGAGAGAGAGAGAGAGACCGATGCATAACCCTGAGTCTGACAGACAGAATAGTGTAAAGCTCCAAAACTAAAGCATCTCAACACTAAACACAGAACAGAAAGATGAACAGAAAGATGGAATATCGTCGACAACATCCACCTAAAAGGCCATTTAGACTGTGACAACTGAGTCCATTAGAAGAGACTTTTCGGGACTACACAAACACGGACACCAAGTTGAAAAAATGTGGGCATTTAGAGCTGACCAAATAAGGCAGTACAGAGGCAATCAAAGTTGACGGTTTGAGTGTGGCTCTGTAGGTCCAATCACAGAGAAAGAACGAGACAAAACAGTGAGTGAGAGAGTGAGAGAAGTACATTGAGTAGTTGCGGTGTGCCCGGGGCCTGTGTGTCTGCTCTGCTGGGGCGCCTGCCTGCCTGCCTGTGTGTCTGCTCTGCTGGGGCGCCTGCATGCCTGTGTGTCTGTTCTGCTGGAGCGCCCGCCTGCCTGCCTGCCTGGAAGGCTCTCCTATCCTCCCTTGTACCCAATCCTCCCTACCCCCAGGCAACCAGCCCAGCTCAATACACTATCTCTGCCCAGCCTCCTTATCTCCTCATCAGCCTGCCTGCCTATCCCAGCCCCCTGCTCCACACTGTCAACCGGCCTGTCAGAACAAGCTCACTGGGCTAACTGCAGTGGCAACAAGCATTACAGAACACATGACGAGAGAGAGATTGAGAGACAGGGGGAAGAGAGAAAGTGTATGAGCATGTTCTATGTTTTACACACACATGCGGTATACATAATGACGTCCTGCGACAGTGCTGTGTGAGCGTGTGTGTGTTAGAGCCTGACCCATGGATGAAACGCTGATTGGGGTCAGTGGGTCCACCAGCCGCGAGGAAATCCGTCGCACAGACAGAGAGTAATTCACTGTCCACTGCGCACACTTCATCCGCTTCCAACAGCTTTTTTATGTTCTGCCTTTCTCAAACCAGGAGGATCCTCCCTGATCCGTGTGGTACACAATGACTACTGGAAGGTCTTCTACCTGCCAGTTATGGGACATACCGGGAGGGATGTTTCTGGTCACTGCAAATGTGGGACTAACAGGACTTCCGGGTCACGACACCCAGAAAGAACAAACCCTCTTGAATATATGCCATTTAGCAGAAACTTAAGAGTTTAAGTATGGTTGTCCCCGGGAATCGGACCCACAATGTTGGTGTTGCAAGCGCCATGCTCTACCAACTGAGCCCAACACACTTTGAGCCACATGTGTGTTTTGTTACCAGTAGGTGCTGCAGGGGAAGAGGTGGTAAGGTGCATGTCATGTTACCGGGTAACAAGAGGGGCTGCAGTTCCCATCTACTTTCCTTCTCAAACTGTTGAGATGAACGTGTCTGTGGCTACCCGTCTGTCACTCAGCTGTCATTCTCTCGTTCTCTTTCTCTCTGACTCACCAAGTCTCCCTCTCCCCTAGCACTCTCCCTCCCCCTCCCTCTGTCTCCTTCTCTCCCTCTCTCTGTGTTCCACACATTCCTGACAATACCCTGCTGTTCACTAAAGGCTGAGTAGGCAATGTGCTCCCACATCTGACAGGAGAGACAGAGCACCACTCAGCTCGCTGCAGCCACACACACGCGCTCGCACACACAAACAGATATGCACAATATTAAAACAACAAATACACACCCGTCTCTCTCTCATCTCCCTCACAAACGGTATTCTGCTATTACATTTGCACCACCAAACAGAATCTTGAAAAAGTTTGATTCATAGATCATGGATGTGAATATGCATATCGACAAACACCCAAAACATCTGTATACATAATCTGACTGGGGGGTTTACTCAAAGGTCTCCCTTACTTAACCCCCTGGTCTCTGCTGGACCCAATGACAGGGGTCTCCTCCTGCCTCCTTATCCTCTCTTTATTGGGGGGCAAGTGTGTGATGAGGGGCCCCTAACCTCTGAACCCTGTGTGGGCCCCGCCCCCTGGCTTCAGGCTGATCCCACAAACAGATAGACAGTGATCTAGTCAGACAGACAGAGTCAAGGCTGCAGCGCAGCACAAGACGTAACCTGTCCCCAATTACTTATTTGAGAGCCCTCCACAACAACAATCACAGAGACAGAGAGACACACTCACATGTTTTCTTGTACAAGAACAACACACTTGAAACACACACACACACAGACACACACACACTGAAAGGCCAGACTGTCAGGAGGCTAAATCAAATTAGCCCTGCACCGTTATTGCTCCGTTATTGAGAGAGAGCTTTTTGTTTTTCCACTAAACCACTGCACTCCTGACCATCAGATGCCAACATAATATAGAGACAGAGGATCTGTGCCTTGCTGCCCAACTTATCTGGCCCTCCACCCAGCACCGGGGTAGGATAGTCCACTGTGGAACCATCACTATTTTAGGCAGGCAATCATTAAGGACAGCTAAGAAAACAGGACCCCCCATTTCTCCCAGACGGTTTCCTTGAAAGTGCTCCTTACGGGAAGTGTGTGTGAGAGTGAGTGAGTGAGTGAGTGAGTGAGTGAGTGAGTGAGTGAGTGAGTGAGTGAGTGAGTGAGTGAGTGAGTGAGTGAGTGAAGAGAATCTCTACACAACCATTAGCAGGGGGAAAACAGTATGTTAGTTTGCCCTGCGCTGCAAAGCTGCATTAAAGGGGCCACACCCCTCATTGCCATGGTAAACAAGGTCAATGATAGCAGGTTAGCTTTTTTCAGAGTGGTCACTAGCTGGCATAGCCGCAAAGTCAGAAAATCTGATATTAAACCTAACCCTAACCTTAACTTTAACCACATTGCTAACCATAATTCCGAACACTAAATTAACACAAAAAAGCGAATTTATGTTTTAATGAATTTTTGCAATAAAGCCAAATTTGAGGCGCCCATCTAAGGGGAAATGGCTCAGTTCTGCCTCCAGGGAAAGCTTCATGACAAACATCAACCTACTCAATGATGACTCCTACTCTCATTCTATATGTTTGCATAGCCTGTAGCTACGCACAAGTTCGACAGGAAAACTCAAGTAGCAAAATGGCAGTTGAGAAGACATTTCAGAAGTCAGGCTACGAAAAGTAGAGTAAATGGTGTGTGTGTGTGTGTGTGTGTGTGTGTGTGTGTGTGTGTGTGTGTGTGTGTGTGTGTGTGTGTGTGTGTGTGTGTGTGTGTGTGTGTGTGTGTGTGTGTGTGTGTGACCAGTGAGGGCAGTGTCCATAATGTTCCAGCAGTGTCTACCAGTGTGTACTAGGTTCATACTGTGCAGAGAGGTTTGATCAGTGGGGTAAAACATCCAAAGCGTTGCAGATTGAGGCGTCCTGGACGACGACAGAGACGTGAAAGTTGCACGGATGTTCCTTGACTGGAAGGCTACATTGAAACGTGGAGCGGATCTCATTTCTAACTTCAGTCTTTAGCTGGAATGAGACCTGGGATAGGAATGCTTAGCGACATTTAAGCCATGGATAGAGTAAAAGATCCATGGTTCTCACTCTCCACTTCAGAACCTATCTAGATGCGATTGAAGCATTCAAAACAACAGCATCTCTCGCTCTCTCTCTCTCCCATGCTCTTCAATTCAGGTTCACCCCTTTCACTGTCACCACAGATGGCGTAGATGCAGTGCATACCACACAGCCTAGGGCTGCAGAAGTACACATACATCTGTGTTTTGGAGAACGTGTCGAATGAATGACTCTGAGTCTGTGTGTGGATATACACATCCTAGAGTGTGTCTATCTCAGGGCAGCCCAATCCTCTTCCTGGAGATCTACCCTGCTGTTGGGTTTCAGTCCAACCCTCTTAAAAGGAGATATACTGTCCTGTGGGTTTTCAGTCCAACCCTCTTAAAAGGAGATATACTGTCCTGTGGGTTTTCAGTCCAACCCACTTCCTGGAGAGCTACCCTGCTGTGGATTTTCAGTCCAACCATCTTCCTGGAGATCTACCCTCCTGTAGGTTCAGTCCAACCCTCTTCCTGGAGATCTACCCTCCTGTGGGTTCTCAGTTCAACCCTCTTCCTGGAGATCTACCCTCCTGTAGGTTTTCAGTCCAACCCTAATTTAACACACCTGATTCTACCAATTAGCTGCTCAACAAGACCTTAACTAGTTGAATCAGATATGCTATATTAGGGTTGGACCGAAAACCGACAGGACAGTAGGTTTCCAGGAAGAGGGTTGTATCTACACCCTCACCCACTCTCCCAGGGTAGGTTAATGATTGTAGAGGTGAGGTGCGAGTGTGGCTGCTGTCTGGCGTAGATGCCTTGAGGAATGCCCGAGGGGCGGTGTGCTGGTGTTAAGGTGTGAGGAGACGTCGTAGCCGCGTTAAATGGACTCACACAGCACAGGTCTGTAACACTGGGTTTACTTTCCCTCCCTCCTTCTCTCCACTCCCATGTGCAATTCTACCCACTGCCCCCTCTGCCATGCAGCCACTTCAACACCGGTGGACACACCGGAAACATGACAACAAATATGATTTACTGAAAGTATATACTTCCCGGGTTGCATTATACTCAACCTTTTTGAATGGTACCCACAAGAACACATGCATAGCCCATATACTGAATTTATAAGCAGTACATAAGAGGTTTGTACATGCTCATGTCAACAACCTCTTGGGGAAATGCTTTGTCTTGATGTCACATTTTCCAAGGTGGTGAAGGCATCTGCTAAGAATCATGCAGGACAGGGGGTTTTCCTCTGCAGCCTCACGCACAACACTTTTGATCCTGAGTAACTGCCCTGACCAGGAAATGATCTCAGAACAGCTGAATCAGCATGCCTCTGGGGTCTGAGGTCAGGGACCTGACTCACGTGACTGATCTTCCTGTCTGGGTTGGCACCCCCCTTGGGTTGTGCCGTGGCGGAGATCTTTGTGGGCTGTATTCGGCCTTGTCTCAGGATGGTATGTTGGTGGTTGAAGGTATCCCTCTAATGATGTGGGGGGCTGTGCTTTGGCAAAGTGGGTGGGGTTATATCCTTCCTGTTTGGCCCTGTCTGGAGGTATCATCGGACGGGGCCACAGTGTCTCCTGACCCCTCCTGTCTCAGCCGCCAGTACTTATGCTGCAGTAGTTTATGTGTCGGGGGGCTAGGGTCAGTTTGTTATATCTGGAGTACCTCTCCTGTCTTATCCGGTGTCCTGTGTGAATTTAAGTATGCTCTCTCTAATTTTCTCTTTCTCTCTCGGAGGAGGACCTGAGGCCTAGGACCATGCCTCAGGACTACCTGGCATGATGACTCCTTGCTGTCCCCAGTCCACCTGGCTGCTGCTCCAGTTTCAACTGTTCTGCCTGCGGCTATGGAATCCTGACCTGTTCACCGGACTTGCTACCTGTCCCAAAACTGCTGTTTTCAACTCTCTACAGACAGCAGGAGTGGTAGTGATACTCTTAATGATAGGCTATGAAAAGCCAACTGACATTTACTCCTAAGGTGCTGACTTGCTGCACCCTCGACAACTACTGTGATTATTATTATTTGACCCTGCTGGTCATTTATGAACATTTGAACATCTTGGCCATGTTCTGTTATAATCTCCACCCGGCACAGCCAGAAGAGGACTGGCCACGCTTCAGAGCCTGGTTCCTCTCTAGGTTTCTTCCTAGGTTTTGGCCTTTCTAGGGAGTTTTTCCTAGCCAACGTGCTTCTACACCTGCATTGCTTGCTGTTTGGGGTTTTAGGCTGGGTTTCTGTACAGCACTTTGAGATATCAGCTGATGTACGAAGGGCTATAGAAATACATTTGATTTGATCTAGGATCAGCTGAATCGGCAGGCCCACAGTGACGCTCTGCTCGCGTGCAAAAGAGGGGCTTTCAAAGAAGATTTGACCGACACCTCAGTAAACACGTTACTTGAACGGTTAGCTTATACGTCTGAAATATACGGTTAGAACATAATGGTTAAAAGATTGTTGTGTCGATGGTTATCAAATAGTGAGCGTACACACGCCACATCGGGAAGTGTTCCTCAGATACATATATGAAAGGAGAGAAAGCATATGCCTGACTGACATGCACAGAGCCCAATGGGAACCGCGTGCTGCTATAACACATGGACAGCTGCATCATTGACCGGCTTAGCAGCAGAGATGGTTTTCATAACAGGACTCTCATATTTCCTATCGATAAACTGTAGCATCACATGACGCAATGCGCTCTTAATGGGCCTGCCTCCGCCCCGCCCAGCCACCCATCTCCCCCTGTACTGTACAGTCATCCCTATTGATTACAGCTACAGCATTGCTGCAACACCAATTCACTGCCACGCCCAACCATCCGACCCTGCGAACAACATGCAGTCCCCACTGGACGTCAGAACTGTCCTACTCCAACTGACTCCCATCAGACTCCCAGCAGACTTCCAGCAGACTCTCAGCAGACTCCCAGCAGACTCCCATCAGACTCCCAGCAGACTCCCATCAGACTCCCAGCAGACTCCCATCAGACTCCACACTGAGCCAACTGACAACAGACTCCTCGGACTGTGGCCTATATTTTCTCATTCAAACGGCTACCGAAAACAAATGTAACATTGGATGTCCTCCCTCTCCCTGTTTGCTCTCTTTCTGCTGGTCGGTTTGCTCTTAATTGAATCAGTGTTCAATCAGGCCAGGCTGCCTGACCAGGGGAGGGGAAGGAGAGGGGAAGCAGGCAGGGCCACTTCTCCCCTCCTTAGACCCAGACAGACACCAGGCTCTGTGGTAACAGAATGCTTGTTGGTCTCCAGAAGAGTCTCTAGAAACAACATGGCTTCTCAATCTCCCTCTCCAGGGAGTACGTCAGGATTGGGGCTGACACTAGTGTCAGGGTTAGAGGTGGGGTGAGGTCTGAGCTGAGGGTGGGGCAGGGCAGGGGTCAGGTCGGAAGTTGGGGCGGGAGGCTGTGACCAAGGTTATGTGCTAACTCTTAGGACCTTTAAAAATGGAGGACATCATCACTGTTGATATGGGGGGAGGGGGAGTTAGAGATGCATGGTGTTCATAAGATGTTTATTACCTTTCATTTTCTTCCCGACAACTTTTTTTTCATCCATCCTTTGTCCCAATGTAGTCTCGCTAAACAAAATAATTGTCTTGTTTTGAGGAAAATGGATTAGGGAAGATGAACTATGCAGGAGCAGCAAGGAGTGCTTCAGAGAAGTTGTCTACGGCACCGAAAATTAGGGAGACGTAGGGAGTAAGGAGATTCCATGTTTGAAAGCAGAATTTGATAAGACCCAGGTGATGTTGTGAAACACTGTGTGTCACAAACACATGATATAGACACCACACAGAGAGAGAGAGAGAGAGAGAGAGAGAGAGAGAGAGAGAGAGAGAGAGAAGAGACCACCTGGGAGGCCGAGGCCAGACCACATCACCCTCAGTGTCAAAGGCTAAATTAAACAGCATTGCAAACCTGGGGTAATTTTACATTTAAAGCCTCAGTACTTTGGGGCTTGAGATTCACCCAGACACAGTTTTTTTGTGTCGCTCATTTAGCTGCCATGTGTTCAGTCGACCATTGCTTCTCAAGTGGCTAACAATTTATCAAGAAACCGAAACATTTTGGAGAGGGAACACATGTCCTTGAATACCCAAAGTAGATAGGGAAAGACACGAACCGGAAAGACAGGGGAAGAGAGTCCTAAGATTAAAGCTCAATTATGCTGTTTAACACGTTTGTGAGTGAATTGTATTAACCAATCATGTCGACTACTTGAAATGGAAACAAACTGCAACAAACCGAGTAACTTCAAATAAAAAGGTTGAATAAATTGCCAATTAAAACCGTTATCTGGGTATGGCGGGTATCGCTGGATAATGTAATGACGTGAGTTCCATCCCTGTACCGGACGTCCCGTTCAGTGTATGACAGCTTCACTCAATGGTCAGACAGACACAATTACATTATATCGTCGAAGTGTCAGTCAGGGTGGCTTTGAAATCGCAATTCGATTTCAGGAGCAGTTTAAGTTGTTTCTCTCCGACACTGACCACCGCGTAATAGCAAAATAAACAATCAACACCTGCAGAAAACATATTCAAACGTTGGGGTGTGGACAAAGTTGCAGAGAACTCGTTAAAATGACGGGTTTTCTGTATCACATGTCTGTGTGTGTACACAGTAGCGATGTGAACTAATCCTCTTAGGAAATCATGCTCTCTGACCAACCCGATTGTCCAACGCAAGAGCTTCTGGGGTAAATCTTGAAGACTAAACATAGGAGACGAGAATACATCGATGACAACACAGTGGGGTCGATCACTTACTTCGTTCTCTGGGAAGGGTGGGATTCCAACAAGGCAGAAAGCAACTCCATTCATTGGACAGCTGGGATTGTTCAGCAGTACAAAATAGAGTGAGATTTGCTGCTATAAGAAGTTTCAAAAATAAGACGTAAAAATCGGCAAATACAGAATAGTCTGTGAAGAACAGACTATTATAGTTTAGCCTGGTGGCGATGCTCTGTGGTATTCACCTATCCAGTTTCCTTCCTTTCCAACCCCCCTCTTTTCCGTTGTTTGGGCTGTTTGGTTGGTGTTGCTCCCCCTCCTCCGCAAGACTGGCTCAGCGTAAATCCCTCTCTTGCTCGGTCTGCCTGGGGGCGCGTTGGGAAAATCTGCGCGCCGATTGAGCAAAGCGCCTGCCTCCCATTACCGAGCACTCGGCTTGCCGTAAAGGAGCGTACGGGCTCCCTCTGGCTGTGCCAAAAAGTTCAAGTCGGGAATGTACACACTACTATTCGTGTCTCTTCGGAAACCGCGACGTGTGGGGTTCGCGCATGCCACGGCGTTCCCAATGCCGTTGAAACAAAGCCCTTTTGTACTCAGATACAGAGACAGACTTACAAGAGGATAAAAGAAGGTATATATGAAGGTGTGGAAGCACGGGGCTGTTGCCTAGTGAGGCATGGGTTGAGAGAAACAAAACCGTTTCTGGTAAACGCTTAAGCCAGATGATTGTATACTGTATGGATGGGAATTTGTGGAAAGTGTGACTAAAGTGGTATTTATAGCCCATTAGGTTGCAGGATAGACCGATTAGTATGTTTTTTTGTAACTAAATATATATTAATGCAAAACAATGTTATTACATGTGTTCTGGACTGGTATTGACCATAAAGAGGAGTAAAGAACAGAAAGGATGGAAAAGAGAGAGAGAGAGAGAGAGAGAGAGAGAGAATAACTTAAGCAGGGAATGAGGGGAGAGGGGGGGAAGGGAGGAGGATGCAGAGGAGAGAGGGAAAGGGTGCAGTGAGTTTGTTGGTGTAAGGAGAGTGGGGTTGAGGCGTGGCTGGGGACCCATGTGGCTGCCATTACACTGGAGTGTGCAGTGGGAGACGGGTGCAGGGAGCAGGCTAGGGAGAGCCACTTCAAAGCCGCCTGCCTGCCGGGGGATGCGGAGTCGAGTCACAGGGAGAAAGATACTTCCCACGCACAGAGCCACACACAGCTGCCCTCCCTGCCTTCCTCTCCTCCTCCCTTTCTCCACATGGCTGCAGACACCCCCCCGCCCACCTTGTGTTGAAACACCAGCCGTGTCAAGGGCAGCTCGGCACCTGAACACACATCTTCAACTCAACCACGACCTTCAACTACTTCCACCTCAGCTCACTTCCAAAGATATTTATGAGAGTCTGCGAGGCTGCGGCGAGGCCCTGCCAGTGAGCACATTGTTGGACACCCATTGCTCCATACCGCTGCCAGAGGGTCAGCCTATAGCTGGTCAGTCGGAGTCCTCCATGGTAGAGGGAGAGACCGGGGTCTTTCTCTAGGCGATTGTGCGCATAAGGTGGGAGAGCAGAGCAGGGTGGGCAGATGGTGCTGTCTGGAAGGGGTCACATGGTCCCTGAGTGAGGGGATATGAGGAAGGAGGGGGAGGCGGGACTAGGGTCCCATGGTGGGAGTCAGAGAGCGTGAGGGCCATGGCCACTGGTGAGCTGAACTGTTCCGTGTCCCCTGTGACCATTGAGCACTGTCTATAGTCTGAAGGCTCTCTCTCTCGCTCTCAAAATGGCACCCTATGCACTACTTTTGACCGTGGCCCATAGGAAATAGGGTGCGATTGGGGATGCAGCCCCGATCTCTGACTCAGCCTGACCCTACAGTAGGCTACGTGAGTATTCTGTTTAACCAGACAGAGGAGTAAATCACTTGTGTCTGCTCTGGGTGGGGCGATACAGTGCCACAGCACTCCACCGTTCGGGTTTTCTGCAGCAGAAGTCAACTGGCCTGTCAGCCCGGCAAAATGGCCCCTCTATTATTGACGAGGGGGAGACTGAGCGAGAATAAGCCCAGCCAAGGAGCCACTGGGAAGCCGTCTGTGAGGAAGTCTGTCTGTCAGGTGTTTGAGTGGGCAGATTTAGATTTTGCATACTACTACATTGTTACTCTGGTGACTGGATTAGCTTATTTACCATTGTGTGTGAGTAGTGTATTTACTATACTATTGTAAGTCTGAGCGCTGTACAGTATGTGTATCTGTCTGGAGTAAAAACCACTCGCCCCCTCCCTCCCTCTCTTCTTTCTCTGGGTCTGTTGGACAGCCTTAGTCATTGGTACACAGCCCACGGTCCAGAGAGGGTCCCCCTGGCTGACTGAGCGAGACAGAGTTTGACCCTGATGGGCGCTGACACCCCTATATCTCTCCGCGAGGGGGGTGTATAGGGGGGAGAGCACCAAAGACCATCAGCCCCCCTCCCCCAGAAGTCATTACATAACAACGCACAGCAGAGGGAGCACTTTGGAGGGTAACCCACAAACAATCAACGTTCATCATGTTTACTCGCTCCACTGCGCCCCATCTCAAACCCCCCTGGGATGGGCCCCACCGCTGCTGCTGCCCGCTCACAGGGTCGGCTCGCGGTCCTACCCTGAACCAACCAACGCATTAACGAGATGCCAACTGTGCCAAATGTGATAAAAATTAGGAAAGAAAAAGAAGAAACTGCCATGCTAGATATCACAGTCCACAGTTCCATGCCTCTGCACTCACTGTGTGTTACAATCAATTCCGGTCACTCCAATTAGCCGGATATCTGCTGTCACACTGCTCGTCTCACGGCCTGTCCCATCGCTGTTCTCTCGCCCTCTTTCCCTCCAGTCCTGAGATTGAAGCCGTCCTTTCTGTGTGAGTAGATGCATGACACACACACAAACCAAACGCACACACTTTTGTTGGTTCTAAGCTTTGTTGTCATACCCTTTCAACATCATTCACAGTGGGCCTCCTCAGTATGGAGTGGCGCATTAGCACACACTGCTACTCTGTCAGGCCTGTCACAGCACAGTAGCCCTCTCTCGCTTTCTCTTTCTCTCGCTCGGCCCTCCATCGGACACAACTACATTTACCGCTGCTGCTTGGACTGCATCTGTAGCCCTGCTAAGTGCTGAATGGACACCATGTTCGAGTCCAGCCAAGTCGTCTCTCCCTCTTTCTCTCCCCCTCTCTGTTCATCTAACATAAACTGTGACCTTCACTCTGACCCCCATCTCAAATGTAATAATTGAAGACCATTAATAGCGGTCTTGGTCACACAGCACAAAATGTGCTCTTTTAAGAGGGGAGCTGGAGAGATGGGTCTCTGACAAAATGTGGATTAGTTCAAGTGTGTGTGTGTGTGTGTGGCAAATGTTACCGCGTGGAGTATCCTGGCTAAATAAATGAAGAGATAGAGAGAGACAGACACTGTTTGAGAGATCCTCCTGTGTGATCATAGTGTCATCTTCGTAACATAGACACTTGTGTGTATGTCGGAGTGCCATGTCCCATAGAATGCAGTAAGTTTGACATCCTGGTCTGTCGTGGCTGTGCTGCCTGTTGACACAGAGGATCCTGGGGCACTCCGTTGAAGGGGGTAAGGCTGTGGGGCTGTGGGAAGAGGTGCAGTGTGGTGACCCCTCCATGTCCAGATTCCACTGTGAGCCTTAAATTCCCCACTCGCAGTATGGAGGAGTAGGGGCATGGGGCGGGGGACCTCTCTTTGTTTGCCTGGACAACTGGCATGGAGAGGGGGAGACAGCTGACCAGTCAGAACACAGGTTGACGTTCATTGGGATGAGTCTTGTCCTGGAGGCAAACCTAAGGAATTTCTGCCGAGGGTTTGAACTGGTTCAGGGAACAGAAAATAAAACCAGAAAATAACGTTATTACTTGAGTAAAAGAACCCGAACCAAAAGTGATCAAAATGTGTCACGTTCTGACCTAAGTTCCTTAGTTTTGTCTTTTGTTTTAGTATGGTCAGGGCGTGAGTTGGGTGGGTTGTCTATGTTAGTTTTTCTATGATTTGCTATTTCTGTGTTTGGCCTGGTATGGTACTCAATCAGAGGCAGCTGTCAATCGTTGTCCCTGATTGAGAACCATATTTAGGGAGCCTGTTTTCTATTGTGTTTTGTGGGTGGTTGTTTTCTGTCTTTGTGTGTCTGCACCAGACAGAACTGTTCCTGTTGTTTTCTGTCTTTGTGTGTCTACACCAGACAGAACTATTTCTGTTGTTTTCTTTGTTGTTTTGTTATTCAGTGTTCAGTTTACATTAAAAAAGATGAACACGTACCACGCTGCGCATTGGTCCTCACCTTCTTCCCATGATGACCATTACAGAACCACCCACCAAGAAAGGACCAAGCAGCATGGTGACGAGAGGCAGCGATACCCGGAGAACTGGACTTGGGAGGAGATCCTGGACAGCAAAGGACCCTGGGCACAGGGTGGGGAATATCGCCGCTGGAGGCAGCGAAAGCTGAGAGGCGGCGGTATGAGGAGGCCGCACGGCAGCGCGGCTGGAAGCCCGAGAAGCAGCCCCAAAAATGTATTGGCGGGCACACGGGGAGTGTGGCTAAGTCAGGTAGGAGACCTGAGCCAACTCCCCGTGCTTACCGTGGAGAGAACGGGACGGTGGGAAGAAGTTGAAGACCAATGTGCAGCATGGTACGTGTTCATCTTTTTTAATGTGAACTGAGCTGCCAGAGTCTCCCGTCTGAACTGAGCTGCCAGAGTCTCCCGTCTGAACTGAGCTGCCAGAGTCTCCCGTCTGTCCTGAGCTGCCAGAGCCTCCCGTCTGTCCTGAGCTGCCAGAGTCTCCCGTCTGTCCTGAGCTGCCAGAGTCTCCCGTCTGTCCTGAGCTGCCAGAGTCTCCCGTCTGTCCCTGAGCTGCCAGAGTCTCCCGTCTGTCCTGAGCTGCCAGAGTCTCCCGTCTGTCCTGAGCTGCCAGAGTCTCCCGTCTGTCCTGAGCTGCCAGAGTCTCCCGTCTGTCCTGAGCTGCCAGAGTCTCCCGTCTGTCCTGAGCTGCCAGAGTCTCCCGTCTGTCCTGAGCTGCCAGAGCCTCCCGTCTGTCCTGAGCTGCCAGAGTCGCCCGTCTGTCCTGAGCTGCCAGAGCCGCCCGTCTGTCCTGAGCTGCCAGAGCCGCCCGTCTGTTCTGAGCTGCCATAGCCATCAGTCAGCCAGGAGCTGCCAGAATCACCCTTCACTCCGGAGCTGCCGGAGTCTCCCGCCCGTCCGGTGCTGCCGGAATCTCCCGTCCATTCGGGACCCGGGGCTAGGGTCCCCAGTCCGAGATCGGCGGCGAGGGTCGCCTTTCTTAAGAGGCCACGAAGGCGGATAAAGAGGCAGAGAAAAACTATGGTGAAGTGGGGTCCACGTTCCGCGCCAGAGCCGCCACCGTGGACAGACGCCCACCCAGACCCTCCCCTATAGGTTCAGGTTTTACGGCCGGAGTCCGCACCTTTGGGGGGTGGGGTACTGTCACGTTCTGACCTTAGTTCCTTTGTTTTGTCTTTTGTTTTAGTATGGTCAGGGCGTGAGTTAGGTGGGTTGTCTATGTTAGTTTTTCTATGATTTGCTATTTCTGTGTTTGGCCTGGTATGGTTCTCAATCAGAGGCAGCTGTCAATCGTTGCCCCTGATTGAGAACCATATTTAGGGAGCCTGTTTTCTATTGTGTTTTGTGGGTGGTTGTTTTCTGTCTTTGTGTGTCTGCACCAGACAGAACTGTTTCTGTTGTTTTCTTTGTTGTTTTGTTATTCAGTGTTCAGTTTACATTAAAAAAGATGAACACGTACCACGCTGCGCATTGGTCCTCACCTTCTTCCCAAGACAGCTGTTACAATATGGTTCGGGAACCTTTATTTTAAAAGCAAGGGAACCGGTTAATAGCGTTACAAAAATACGTGTTTGTAATGATAGTGCTGCTCTGCACACACACGCTTGTTAGCTAGCTAACGTTTGCTCTGGTCCAACGTTAAACCAATTCGGGAAATTCAGACATTCAAAGTTTCTCCATAGAATCTGCTCCTCCTAGGTATAATTCTGTTATCCTAATTCAGATAATGCATGTCATAACAAGATGCCCAGCACCTCATCGCAAGCTTCCTCCATCCTCTCTCGCTCTCCCGTCAACCACAACATTTCAGTTAAATCTCACGCCCTAAAATGTGACTGGCAGCAGTGTGTGTGTGTGTTGGTCTTTCATTATGATTAAACCATGCCATTTTCGGCAAAATACATTTGCTCTTAATTAACGACTTTCCTATACAGATCAAATTGTTTACCCACTCCACAGCAAGTTTAAAAAGGAACAAAAGAACGATATAAACCGGTACTTTTTGGGGGTTCCAAACGGTTCAGAACTGTATTTTCCTGGTCGGAACGGAACCAGAAAATATATGGTTCTGTTCAGAATTAAAAGATGAGAAAATAATTTCGGTTCCAACCCTTGATTTCTGCTAGATAGGCCAGCTGCAAAGTCAAAATTCTGTATATTGTAAAAATTCATGAAAAAGAAAATAGCTTTTTGGTTTTAATTTATGGTTTGAACCAGCGAGTGAGCACTCTGCAGAGCTCCCTCTAGAACAATATAACCTGCAGTCAAGACTGGTACAGACACACACAGGCAGGCATGGTGTAGTTTTGTTACAAAACCTTGACTGGACTTCATAAAATTCATGTGGATACTGTCATTAATAAACCAGGTAATAAAATACACAAATATATCACATGGTAGTGTCCTTTTCTGGTGTAACCACTATGATGGTATTGTGTTAGTGCCATTGGTTAAAGTATTTAGGCTGGTATGTTATTGCAGGAGGCACAGGGTTCTCTCCACTCCTCTGCTAAAATTCCTCCAAGCCGCCCTCTCCCATTCCCCCAGCCCCTGCTAGGTCACTTCTACTGGACAATTTCCTCAAACTCCTGTTCCCTTCCACCCATCCCCCAACCATCCTCATCCTCATCCCATTGCCCTTATCCCTTGTCTACTATCCAACCTCTTTCCTCACCCCCTTGCCATTTTCCCTGGTCTACTGCCCAACCCCTTTCCTCACCCCTGCCATTCCCTTTTCCTCTAGCTGTCTGTCTTCATTCTCCTCTCTTCCACCCTTCCTCTAACCTCCCCCTGCCGCCTCGCTCCCTCTCTTCTTACTCCATATCGTTACAATCCCTCTCTTCTCTGCAGCTGCCCATCTCACTCCTTCCTCTCCAATCTTCTCCAGGCTTGTTCAGCCAGATAGAGAATGGATGAGAAACTCCCTGTCAGACATACATAGTAACTGGATGTCTGTCAAGACAGATTAGACTCAGAGCTGGGGCTGAGGCTGAGGCTGTGTCTGGGGCTGAGGCTGAGGCTGTGTCTGGGGCTGAGGCTGAGTCTGTGTCTGGGGCTGAGGCTGTGTCTGGGGCTGGGGGCTGAGGCTGTGTCTGGGGCTGAGGCTGTGTCTGGGGCTGAGGCTGTGTCTGGGGCTGAGGCTGAGGCTGTGTCTGGGGCTGAGGCTGGGGCTGAGGCTGGGGCTGAGGCTGTGTCTGAGGCTGTGTCTGGGGCTGAGGCTGTGTCTGGGGCTGAAGCTGTGTCTGGGGCTGAGGCTGTGTCTGGGGCTGAGGCTGTGTCTGGGGCTGAGGCTGTGTCTGGGGCTGAGGCTGTGTCTGGGGCTGAGGCTGTCTGGGGCTGAGGCTGAGGCTGTGTCTGGGGCTGAGGCTGGGGCTGAGGCTGTGTCTGAGGCTGAGGCTGTGTCTAGGGCTGAGGCTGAGGCTGTGTCTGGGGCTGAGGCTAATGTTGAGGCTAAGGTCAAGTTTGAGGCTGTGGAGGGCGTTTGGCCGGCTGCGCTGTGACTCTAGAGAGAGTGACTCACTGGATCATGGTTCAGGGCCTCCAGCAGTGTCACCAGCTTGTGTACCCTGCACTGGGCGTGGTGGACCGGCACACCCCTGCCAAGGTACGTCACATCGCCATTAGCCCAGAGAATGTACACACACACACACACACACACACACACACACACAAACACACACACCACAATCTGAGGTTGTATAAATGCACATACATATCAATTCCCCATTATCTGAGATACATAATTACATGGCCTTTACACACTGGCTGCTGATTAGAGGGGTGTCAAGTGTCACAATCGGTAATCAATTCACAGTCATTTCCAGTGTGGCTCCTACCTCTTACGTGTGTGAATAATAAGGAAAATATGAGACCCCCCCCGTTCTGAGCCGGAACATGTGCATCATCACATCCAGGTAATTCAACTGTTGCTATAACTGCTTGGCAGTGGTGCACATTCCTCAGCAAGAAGACATACCCGCTGTGCTGCACCCTCCACCCTGTCTCCACCCCACCTCTTCCCAGCACTCTACCCCCAATCTGGGAGACAGACAGACAGACAGACAGACGGGGGGGGGGTAAACAGGGGCTCACAGTTCCAGTAGGTCCCCATGTTTCCTTCCTCTGCCGGTCACTTCACAGGCACATATGTCTGCTGCCCCCTTTACCTTCACCGCTCTGCTTCCCGTCTCTGATGTTACTTCCTGGAGCTAGAGACAATGGAAAATCTACTCACGCTGCTGTCCCTCAGACCTATATGCAAGTGCATATACATGTAAGAGTCATGAGTAAGAGGTAGGTTATAGAAATAGCACTGCTAAGGACCCAGAGATGAGTGACCCAGATACGGTATACCGTTTCTGTCGCTTCCGCCTGTTTTATTCACTCTGGTTGTCCGATTCTATTTCTGTGTGCCAGGCTGAGTAATGGCATCCGTTAGGTAGCTGTGGATCTAAAATGAAATTTCACAGTCATGATTTGACCGTAGTATAAATATAGTCTGTTCACGTCCCTACTCATAAAAGGCCTTCCACTGACCCCATTTCCTGCTATTCACTAATATGGACCAGATATGATTATTTATTTTTTTAATCAGAATGTCAAGGATTAAAGACATCTTGACAGCAGAAGAAGGATTATACTGTACAAACAATTTAACATTTGTGTTAAATACTGTATCTCTGTCAGAGGGTCATCATATCCTAATCCTGGCATTTCCCCAGTGTCCCCTTTCCTAATAACAGAGGGGGACAGCTTGTCTAGACCGGGTCTTAGAAGAGGGACTCACTCCTTGGGTTTGGGGAAGGGAGAAGGGGGGCATGAGGGGGATTGGTGTAGGGGGTCTTATCTCCCCCTTCCAAACACATACATCCCTTACCATGTCTTGTATGCTTGTCCTGCTAGCGAATTATATGAATAAAAGTTATATGAATGAAACAAGGGGCCACAAAACAGCGTAGTCCTAGACCCCTCTGCATGTTAAACCAGGCAATATTTAACATTCAGTTCAGTAACAACAGTTTATTCATTTGTGATGAACTTTACCCTAGCCACCCAATAGCTGTGATCAACACTGAAACAAAGAACCAGCCCCACTGGGACAGATTAGAAATTATCTTAAATTTAACACAAATGGGCAATAAAATTCAAGTAAATAAATCCACATAAATAAACATCTGTCTTGTGTTGGCGTGGAGATGAATAAAAAGGGAGGCCATCTGTTCAGTTACAGCACAGTAGGGAGAATTCCCCTAAATATATAATCCATCCAGGCTGCATCACATCCGGCCGTGATTGGGAGTCCCATAGGTTGGCACACAATTGGCCCAGCGTCGTCCAGGTTTGGCCGGGGTGGGCCGTCATTGTAAATAAGAATTTGTTACTAACTGACTTGCCTAGTTAAAGGTAAAACTTCTTTTTTTTTGTTTGAATAATCCCTTCAACATGGAAATGAATTGAGTTTCATTTCACCATATGGCCACCGGAGGGCGCATGCAGGGCTGGTGAAGCACAGAAAAGAGAGGGAAACTAGTAGGCACTTAGCATGTAAAGACAAAGAAAGTTGGATAAAGTTGCCCCTAAAAATTGATAATGGGTCAGTTTAGCATTTCCCCCTAATGGTTAGGATTTGGGGAGGGTAAACTGATCCTAGATCTGGGAAATTGCTACCCAGAGCTGTAAAGACACAGTAGATATGTACTAGTCCAGAGCATATGAACCAGGGTACAGAGCAGACAGAGCTTGAGCCATGCTTAAAGGACCAGCGTAACGATCAGCCTAATGAGTCATTATAGTGATGTATGGAGGGAGAGGAGACATACTGGAGAGGAGTGATGAGTGCAGGTGGACATTCATCCATCTCCAACGCAGCCCAGACTTACACACACACACACACACACACACACACACACACACACACACACACACACACACACACACACACACACACACACACACACACACACACACACACTACTCAAGATAACTTCAAGAATACTATAGCACACACTGGTTGTATGAAGTATCCCCATTTCCTTGGTAATGAGAGCATCGGTAGCCTTCGGTGGATCAGTAATTGGGCCAGGAGGTTAGTGGTATGTACACCTAGGATAGGATGCAGCTGTGGTGCCTCTGTCCGGCCCTCAGAGAAGACAGGGCTGCTACTTGGCCTCAAGAATGATCACAGTAATGAAGCAGCAGCTGCTCATCGCAGACTGACATCCTTCACACAGCACACTGATCAGGCCACACTGCTCACCGACAACACTAGATTCATATACACTGAGTGTACAAAACATTAAGAACACCTGTCCTTTCCATGTTATAGACTTGACCAGGTGAATCCAGGTGAAAGCTATGATCCCTTACTGATGTCACCTGTTAAATCCACTTCAAATCAGTGTAGATGAAGGGGAGGAGACCGGTTAAAAGGATTTTTAAGCCTCGAGACAATTGAGGCTTAAAAAACATATATTGAAGTGCCTTTGAAGGGGGTATGGTAGTAGGTTCCAGGCGCAACTGTTTGAGTGTGTCAAAAATGGCAACGCTGATGGGTTTTTCATGCTCAACAGTTTCCTGTGTGTATCAAGATGGGTCCACCCCCAAGGGACCTCCATCCAACTTTACACAACTGTGGGAAGCTTTGGAGTCAATATGGGCCAACATCCCTGTGGAACGCTTGACACCTTGTAGAGTCCATGCCCTGATGAATTGAGGCTGATCTCACTCTCTCCAGCCCAGCCCGGTTAAGACACACACACACACACACACACACACACACACACACACACACACAAAATAGGCCTATACACAATGTATATCTCTGTTATAAAAACACACACTCCAGAACAGTAACAGCACTCATCTCTCTCTATATCCCAAAAGGAGGAGTGAGAAATTCCTAACACTGCAGAGATTGGGGGGGGGTTGCCTGGTAGGGTTAGATTAGACCACCTGTTCCACTGTGGAAAACACACACTCATTCCCTCCCTTTATCTCGCTCTCTCCCCTTCTCATTCTTTCGCTCTCTCTTATTATCTTTTTATAAACTACCCACTCTTGTCTTCTCTCCCTCAATCTCACCCCTTTCAGTCTGGCTGCCTAGCTCCAAACTGACTGCATTCCATCTATGGGAAACAGACAAAACAATCTGCCAGATAACTTTGGCAGAGAGCCGCAGCACACATAAAGACAGAAACACACACACACACACACGTGTCACCTTGTGTCTAAGAGCCGGCCTCCAGGGAGTGGTGTACAGACCGAGGAGTAAACACAGAGCTAGTGTGCATCCCAAATGGCACCCTATTTCCTACATAGTGCACTACCTTTGACCAGAGCCCGATGGACTCCACTATGTTGGGAATAGGGTGGCATTTGGGACGCCGCCTTAGTATATCCATTGTGGCACAGCAATAACAGTACCTGGGCCAGGAGGGAACTCCCTCCCTACAGCCTAGCCACATTCTCTATCTATCTGTGCTTACATGGAATGTAATGTATGAAGACCCACACAATCTTATAAACAAGACTGTTTGTCCTGTATGTCCTTTACAGAGCCTCAGTCTTGTTTATAAGATGGTGTGGGTCTTCATACATTACATTCCATGTATCTACAGGACATATTAGGAGTGTCTGCAACTGGCTCATGCAGATACATACACAAAAGTATGTGGACACTCCTTCAAATTAGTGGATTAGTGGCTATTTCAGCCACACCTGTGTATAAAAATGAGCACATCGCCATGCAATCTCCATAGACAAACACTGGCAGTAAAAAGGCCTTACTGAAGAGCTCAGTGACTTTCAACGTGGCACCGACTTAGGATGCCACCTTTCCAACAAGTCAGTTCGTCAAATCTCTGCCCTGCTAGAGCTGCCACGTCAACTGTAAGTGCTGTATTGTGAAGTGGAAACGTCTAGGAGCAACAACTGCTCAGCACTACGCACTACTCACCATTCTGCCTCTGGAAACAACGTCAGCACAATCATCGAACACCTTTGGGATGAATTGGAACGCCAACTACGAGCAACGCCTAATTCCCCAACATCAGTGCCTGACCTCAATAATGCTCATGACTGAATGGAAGCAAGTCCCCGCAGCAATGTTCCAACATCTAGATGAAAGCCTTCCCAGAAGAGCGGAGGCTGTTACGAGCAGTCTGAACCAGCTCCAACTCTGAGGGCAGGTTGAGCTGGGATTGACATGCACAGCCACAGCCCTGATCAGACCTGAGCGGAGCTGAGCAGAGCCCACAGGGTTTACTGAGGTCTCCCTCAATGACTATTGATTCCCTACCAACGGGGCATTACAGTGGGTCTGGCTGTGCAGCAGCGTACCCCCAGGCAGGGTTCTCATTCTCATTGCAGAGCGTGCAGAGTAAAGAGAGTACACTTTACACACAAGCATACAGACACACACACACACACACACTTACCGAGGAGCACTGACGAGATATGCGTACGCGGTAAAGAGTCCTGTGTGGCCTCTGCTCTCGGGGCAAAACATCAAACACAGATAGGTCTCCTCCTGCCGGGGAGGGAGGAGTGTTGCCCTAGCCCTTCACCGCTGCCTGTCCTCGATCTGATCACACACACTCTTTATATAACCTTCCTGTCCCTCTGTGGGCCACCCTCCTTATCACTCACTCATGGAAATGTGTGTACACGTGTGTGTACGTGTGTGTGTGTGTGTGTGTGTGTGTACGTGTGTGTGTGTGTGTGTGTGTGTGTGTGTACGTGTGTGTGTGTGTGTGTGTGTGTGTGTGTGTACGTGTGTGTGTGTGTGTGTGTGTGTGTGTGTGTGTGTGTGTGTGTGTGTGTGTGTGTGTGTGTGTGTGTGTGAGAGAAGCAGAAAAGGAGACCACAGTAATGTGACTTTGCTTACGTGTCATTCCACTGAGGCTCCATAGTAAACACATGTTGACGTTTGTTTATATTTCCATCACGCCACTGTTTATATTGACAAACGTAGGTACAGCTTCTCCGATGTTCTTCCTATTTTAAGGGTCCTGTAAGGGGTGCGTATCTGGTGGCAGGGAAGTCAGACGCAGGAGAGCAGAACTTGATAATAGCCGGAGCAGTTTAATAGCAAAACCAACGGCATAAGAAATACAAAGTATGGGCACAATAACCCGACGCGCACCAGTCAAACAAATGTGCACAAGCACTTACAACAAACAATACCACACAAAGACATGGGGGGGAAACAGAGGGTTAAATACACAACACATAATGAGGGAAATGAGAACCAGGTATGTGGGAAAACGAGACAAAACAAATGGAAAATGAAAAATGGATCAGCGAAGGCTAGAAGCCTGGCCACGTCGACCGCCAAACACTGCCCGAACAAGGCGAGGCATCGACTTCGGCAGAAGTCGTGACGAGTCCAACGTCTTGTTCCCCAACTTTGAAGCGGGACACAACCATCGGCGAGATCAAATGACTCCTCTGGAAACTCTAAAATGTCCAATGTCATCTCAAAGAGTCCACACCCATGCAACTGAAGAGACAGCCCATCACAAAGAAAAGTACAAGTAGAATGTAGAAATAGAATTGACACATCATTGAATTAAATCAGAAAACAGACTATCCATGACAATGACATCAGAGCCGAGCTCCACACCAAGGCCATGTCATGTCAGCATTTCTCAGTCTAGACTCTTAGAAAGAGTATTGTTTCCTGTTTGCTGCATTGTGGTAGTGTAAGTTACCCTCTGCCACTGATGCAAACACTGTAGTAGTGAGCTCTGTTGTTGTACATGTAAAGTACTACGAGAAGCTCCCTCTGCTGCGTGGGACACAGTACAGAAGCATGCTGTGTGATTGCCCCAGGCCAATCTCTGAAATGAGAAACTAGGCTAACAAATGGAAGGCACACACACACATTCAATTAAATCGGACGCTTGCACACACACACATACACGGATGCTGGCTGGCAGTGATGATGTCACCTCTACTTGAGTGGGGGGCTAGCGTCACCTTGGCAGACTGACAGGATGGGCATGGAAAGTACACCACGGTAGCATCCCAAATGGCATCATATTCCCTTTATAGTGCACTACTTTTAACCAGGGCCCAATGAGTTTGAGTCAAAAATAGTGCACTATATAGGGAATAGGGTGCCATTTGAAACGCAGTGCAGTTGTCCCCCAGTGGTTCCCTATGAATCATTCACTCTGACCTGAGGAGGGGGTGAGGAGTAGCCACCCTAAAACATGTTGTTTACAACCACACACACCACCTCGGGAGAGGAGGGGTAGAATGGGGGATGAGGTAATCAATGACCAGGGGAATACACTGTCTGGAGGAGAGAAGAGTAGGGACTTGTGCCTGTGCTCCTTGTCATCTCCCAGACAGCTCTCCTCCTACTCATTCAGCACCCTTTCAGGTCCTAGCAGCTAGTCTGCTGTGTCCCTGGGCTGCCTCCAGCCTAACATCAGATACAACCAGAATACAGAGTCCAGCCTAACATTAGATACAAGGTTCAAGGTTTTACTGCTAACCTTCAAGCTGGAGGCAGGGCTTTCTCCTATAGAGCTCCATTTTTATGGAATGGTCTGCCTATCCACGTGAGAAACACAAACTCGGTCTCAACCTTTAAGTCTTTATTGAAGACTCATCTCTTCAGTAGGTCCTATGATTGAGTGTAGTCTGGCCCAGGAGTGTGAAGGTGAACGGAAAAGCACTGGAGCAACGAACCGCCCTTGCTGTCTCTGCCTGGCCGGTTCCCCTCTCTCCACTGGGATTCTCTGCCTCAAACCCTATTACAGGGTCTGAGTCACTGGCTTACTGGTGCTCTTCCATGCCATCCCTAGGAGGGGTGCGTCACTTGAGTGGGTTGAGTCACTGACGTGATCTTCCTGTCCAGGTTGGCGCCCCCCCCTGGGTTGTGCTGTGGGGGAGATCTTTGTGGGCTATACTCAGCCTTGTCTCAGGATGGTAAGTTGGTGGTTGAAGATATCCCTCTAGTCGTGTGGCGGCAGTGCTTTGGCAAAGTGGGTGGGGTTATATCCTGCCTGTTTGGCCCTGTCCGGGGGTATCGTCGGACGGGGCCACAGTGTCTCCCGACCCCTCCTGTCTCAGCCTCCAGTATTTACGCTGCAGTAGTTTATGTGTCAGGCTGCTAGGGTCAGTCTGTTATATCTGGAGTATTTATCCTCTCTTATCCGGTGTCCTGTGTGAATTTAAGTATGCTCTCTCCAATTCTTTCTTATTCTTTCTTTCTTTCTGTCTTTCTGTCTTTCTTTCTCTCTCTGAGGACCTGAGCCCTAGGACCATGCCTCAGGACTACCTGGCCTGATGACTCCTTGCTGTCCCCAGTCCACCTGGTTGTGCTGCTGCTCCAGGTTCAACTGTTCTTCCTGCAGCTATGGAACCTTGACCTGTTCACCGGACTTGCTACCTGTCCCAAAACTGCTGTTTTCAACTCTCTAGAGACAGCAGGAGCGGTAGAGATACTCTGAATGATCGGCTATGAAAAGCCAACTGACATTTACTCCTGAGGTGCTGACCTGTTGCACCCTCTACAACCACTGTGATTATTATTATTTGACCCTGTTGGTCATCTATGAACATTTGAACATCTTGGCCATGTTCTGTTATAATCTCCACCCGGGACAGCCAGAAGAGGACTGGCCACCCCTTATTGCCTGGTTCCTCTCTAGGTTTCTTCCTAGGTTCTGGCCTTTCTAGGGAGTTTTTCCTAGCCACTGTGCTTCTACACCTGCATTGCTTGTTGTTTGGGGTTTAAGGCTGGGTTTCTGTACAGCACTTTGTGACATCAGCTGATGTAAGAAGGGCTTTATAAATAAATGTGACATCAGATACAACCAGACTACAGAGTCCAGCCTAACATCAGATACAACCAGAATACAGAGTCCAGCCTAACATCAGATACAACCAGACTACAGAGTCCAGCCTAACATCAGATACAACCAGACTACAGAGTCCAGCCTAACATCAGATACAACCAGACTAGAGTCCAGCCTAACATCAGATACAACCAGACTACAGAGTCCAGCCTAACATCAGATACAACCAGACTACAGAGTCCAGCCTAACATCAGATACAACCAGACTACAGAGTCCAGCCTAACATCAGATACAACCAGACTACAGAGTCCAGCCTAACATCAGATACAACCAGACTACAGAGTCCAGCCTAACATCAGATACAACCAGACTACAGAGTCCAGCCTAACATCAGATACAACCAGACTACAGAGTCCAGCCTAACATCAGATACAACCAGACTACAGAGTCCAGCCTAACATCAGATACAACCAGACTACAGAGTCCAGCCTAACATCAGATATAACCAGACTACAGAGTCCAGCCTAACATCAGATACAACCAGACTACAGAGTCCAGCCTAACATCAGATACAACCAGACTACAGAGTCCAGCCTAACATCAGATATAACCAGACTACAGAGTCCAGCCTAACATCAGATACAACCAGACTAGAGTCCAGCCTAACATCAGATACAACCAGACTACAGAGTCCAGCCTAACATCAGATACAACCAGACTACAGAGTCCAGCCTAACATCAGATACAACCAGACTACAGAGTCCAGCCTAACATCAGATACAACCAGACTACAGAGTCCAGCCTAACATCAGTCTCATCAACCATCAGCCAAGCACAGGGCAGTTGTCTCATAGCTTAAAAATCCTTCTTTAACCTGTCTCCTTACCTTCATTTACACTGACTGAAGTGGATTTATCAAGTGACATCAGTAAGGGATCATAGCTTTCACCTGGTCTATGTCATGGAAAGAGCAGGTGTTGATAATGTTTTGTACACTCAGTGTACAGTGGGGAGAACAAGTATTTGATACACTGCTGATTTTGCAGGTTTCCTACTTACAAAGCATGTAGAGGTCTGTAAATTTTGTCATAGGTACACTTCAACTGTGAGAGACGGAATCTAAAACAAAAATCCATGATTTTTAAGTAATTAATTGGGTTCCTCCCTATGTCTCATTCTCACACCATCCCTATGGAGTGGAAGAGAAACGAGAGGAGAGAGCACAGGAACAGGTGATGCACAGACACCTATAAGGCTGATGGCACACAAACGGTCATAGGGCAGCTGACACAGATAGAAGCACACTGTCACAGACCATGCATGCACCATGATGACCCCATAGACAGGATGAATAGATTACACACACACGCACACACACACACGTGCACACAGCTTTGTTTTCATGAAATTGTAGGACTTTTTGGGGTGTCAAAATGTTTAACCGTTAAAAATCATATTTTCTGTAACCCTACCCCGTAACCTCTACCCTAGCCCCCAAAACCCTCACCGCTAAACGTAACCCTACCCCGTAACCTCTACCCTAGCCCCCAAAACCCTCACCGCTAAACGTAACCCTTAAGCTTAAAAAAGCATTTGAACAAATTCAGGACCTGAAAAAAGACCAGACTCTTCAAGAAGGTTATTGTTTTCCTAACTTTTCAGGACATTCGGGTGATTTGTTAGGACATCGGGGTCCCGATAATGTAGGAAAACAAGTGAGTAAACTCTTTTTTCATGAGTGAACTTGGCGGCCCTGGTTGGATAGCTCAGAGAAAGCGTTTGCTCATCTCTATCCATCTACTCTCTGCTCCACTCTGTCTGAGCATCCTCCTCAGAGAGCCCCTGTTGCATGGCGTCCTCACCGTGACACCCTCCTTAAAGTCCATGGGTTTACACACACACACAGTGACGCACACAACCGTAGTCAAGCCCTGATTAGCGTTGCAATCCCCTCCATGCTAAATGATAATGTGACACGGCGCTAATTACAGGGATCTGGGTGAAGAGAGATCATCAAGGATGCCTGCTTAACCACAGCCACACCCCTGTCTCTCTCTCCCTCCAATTCAATCCAAAAGGGCTTCATTGGCACGGCAAACACATGTTTACATTGCCAAAGCAAGTCATCGCTCTCCTGTGTATTGCTGATCCCAGTACATATCTGGGAGAAAATACATAGTATTGAGTGGTGTCAACCCTCTAGAGGCCTGGATGCTGGTGGTGGCTGTTTGACGACAGGCACACCCGGTGGCTCCCTCCCCCCGGCACGGCACCCCACCGCCCCTCAGCCTGATGGAGACAGGCAGCAGTATCAGGGGGGGGGATCAGATATGGTAGTAGCGGCAGAGAAGAAGCATGCTGTGCTGTTTGTTTTTACCCGGAGGCCGGGGGTGTTGGGACCGGAAATAGGTGGGGTGGTGGATGTTATGAATGAATCGGAGGGTCTACTGTGTGTTTAGTGTGTGTAAGGTACGTGTATTGTGTGTGTAGGTACTACGCGGCGTTTCCCTGTCCCTCTGCTTCTCCTTTCTCCTCTCTTCCTCTCCTCACCTGGTCCATGTTTTCAGCGAGCCTCCTCCCTCCTCCTGTTCCCGCTCATGGTACAGAATCACCGGCGTCTCCTTGGCTCCCCTTCGGCGTTCTTGGCTCAGTATTCCCAACTGCGATCCTCCTCTCCTCAAATAGGCAAGGCAGCCAAGCAGCGGGCGGCGGCGACCCTCTGGGGAGGCATGATTCTCCCCGTCTATACCTCGCTCCTTCTCCCTCCTCTCTGTGGCTCTGACAGCCTGTGTTTATCCTGCCAGTCTCTCCTCTCTTGTCCTTCCTCGGTCTTCTGTCGTTCTGCTTGTTTCCGTGGAGCTGCGGGGGGAAACAGGGCGTGTGTGGAATCTTCACCTCTCTCACTGATAGCAGAATTGCACAGGGAGAGGTCTCCCGCTCTCTTTCTCTCTTTCACTCGCCTCGACTCCCCCTCTGTTGCTGCCCCCTTCCTCCTCTTCCCTCCCTCCTCTTTCTCTCCACTTCCCATCTCCCCTCCCCCTCTCGCTGTAGCGAAACACAGAGCCAGAATGAGCAAATGAGAGAGTAGGAGGGAGGGGGGCGAGAGAGAAGTGAGGAAAAGGGGTTGGTCGGGCCAAACCATGTGACTCCCGGTAGAGGTCTGAGGAACCCTCTGCCAGCTGTCCGGCTAATGTCTCTGTGAAAACCAAAGTTGCCATAGAATACACCAACCAGAGGTCTCCTGGTACAAAACCATTGGCAGGATTTATGACCCACTGCAAGGGGGGGGGGGCATGCTGGGACATGTAGTCCTGGTACCGTGATTGGGGGAAAGGGGAGAGCAGGGGAGGGCTACAGGGATCGCTGTGCCCCTTTAAGGAATGCATGTTTTTCATGGTGCTTCCCTCACAAATGTTTGGTGATGCATTGCCACATACAGCCAAGGGAAAGTGATACAGGGGGTAAGGGTCAACTGTTATTCTACAGGACATGTGAACATACACAAACATGTAGACACAGAGGCAAACACAGTCATTCTTGGTCATTCAAGAAAAACACATCTTCTATAGTTTCCCTCCCCTCCTGTGCTGAGGGAAACTCCCCCCACCACCCGTCAACAACAGGAACTGGACAACTCACCGAAGGCTATGGCTAAACTTAAACACAAATGCTCTCTCTCTCTCTCTCTCTCTCTCTCTCTCTCTCTCTCCTTTCTTCTCTACTTCTTTCTCTTTCTCTGCTCTGTCTATCCTCTGTCTAGCTCCCTCCCCTTCCCTCTCCTCTATTGTATTACCACTCCCTCCTCCTCTTCCCCCCGCTGCTTTATCCCCCACCCCTCACCCTTCTCTCTCAATTCAATTCAAGGGCTTTATAGGCATGGGAGACATATGTCAACATTGCCAAAGCAAGTGAAGTAGATAATAAACAAAAGTGACATAAACAATAAAAAATGTAAACTGAATGAACAAAAGTTCTCTCTCTCTCTGTCTCTCTTGTGATCATACCATGCATCAATTTGTATGCCAAACTCACATTTTCTCTATCAGCCACAACACTGCATGAAACACATGTATAGCCCACTCAATCATCCTACACATAAAAACACCATGGGCTAATCTGGTAAGCAGGGGGAATCCACGGTCTGTCCACATCTGAAAAACAAAACCACCACCTGTTCTGGCTTATTCTGATTCAACTGACACATAACATAGCTGTGACATGCTGCCTGGGTTACTGTGTGATAGATATTATGCTAGCTAGGGGTGAGCCGAGGGGACTAGGGGGTGAGAGTAGGGGACTAGGGGTGAGCCGAGGGGACTAGGGGGTGAGAGTAGGGACTAGGGGGTGAGCCGAGGGGACTAGGGGGTGAGAGTAGGGGACTAGGGGGTGAAAGTAGGGGACTAGGGGGTGAGTAGGGGACTAGGGGGTGAGAGTAGGGGACTAGGGGTGAGCCGAGGGGTCTAGGGGGTGAGCCGAGGGGACTAGAGGGTGAGAGTAGGGGACTAGGGGGTGAGCCGAGGGGACTAGGGGTGAGAGTAGGGGACTAGGGGTGAGAGTAGGGGACTAGGGGGTGAGCCGAGGGGTCTAGGGGGTGAGCCGAGGGGACTAGAGGGTGAGAGTAGGGGACTAGGGGTGAGCCGAGGGACTAGGGGGTGAGCCGAGGGGACTAGTGGGTGAGAATAGGGGACTAGGGGGTGAGCCGAGGGGTCTAGGGGGTGAGCCGAGGGGACTAGGGTGTGAGAGTAGGGGACTAGGGGGTGAGCCGAGGGGACTAGGGGTGAGAGTAGGGGAATAGGGGGTGAGAACTAGTAGGGGACTAGGGGGTGAGAGTAGGGGACTAGGGGGTGAGCCGAGGGGACTAGGGGAGAGAGTAGGGGACTAGGGGGTGAGCTGAGGGGACTAGTGGGTAGAGTAGGGGACTAGGGGTGAGAGGGGACTAGGGGACTAGGGGGGGGGTGAGCCGAGGGGTCTAGGGGGTGAGCCGAGGGGACTAGAGGGTGAGAGTAGGGGACTAGGGGGAGCCGAGAGCCGAGGGACTAGGGTGTGGGGACTAGAGTAGGGGACTAGGGGGTGAGCCGAGGGGACTAGGGGTGAGAGTAGGGGACTAGGGGGTGAGCCGAGGGGACTAGGGGGTGAGAGGGGACTAGGGGAATAGGGGGGGGGTGAGCCGAGGGACTAGGGGGTGAGCCGAGGGACTAGTGGGTGAGAGTAGGGGACTAGGGGGTGAGCCGAGGGGACTAGTGGGTGAGAGTAGGGGACTAGGGGGTGAGCCGAGGGGACTAGGGGGTGAGAGTAGGGGACTAGGGGTTGAGAGTAGGGGACTAGAGGGGGGACTAGGGGTGAGAGGGGACTAGGGGACTAGGGGGTGAGCAGAGGGGACTAGGGTGTGAGAGTAGGGGACTAGGGTGTGAGAGTAGGGGACTAGGGTGTGAGAGTAGGGGACTAGGGTGTGAGCCGAGGGGACTAGGGGGTGAGAGTAGGGGACTAGGGGGTGAGCCGAGGGGACTAGGGGTGAGAGTAGGGGACTAGGGGGTGAGAGTAGGGGACTAGGGGTGAGGGGACTAGTAGGGGACTAGGGGGTGAGCCGAGGGGACTAGGGGGTGAGAGTAGGGGACTAGGGGGTGAGAGTAGGGGACTAGTGGGTGAGAGTAGGGGACTAGGGGTGAGAGTAGGGGACTAGGGGTGAGAGTAGGGGACTAGGGGGTGAGAGTTAGGGGACTAGGGGGTGAGAGTAGGGGACTAGGGGGTGAGAGTAGGGAAGACAACGATTAGGGGGCATCAAACAGCATTTTAAAAAGATGTGGCCTACTTTCTATTTGTCTTGGTTATTTGTCTTTGTATGGAAGGGTGGATTGTCCGTCATGCTTCTCTCTCTCTCTACCTTCTTTATCCCCATGAACAACGTCCACAGTGTTTGGAGAGCCTCAACGTCCACAGTGTTTGGAGAGCCTCAATTTCATTTGATCTTGCCATTCCAATATTCCTGTTTGAACTGAGAAGTGTGAGTGTGAGTGTGAGTGTGAGTGTGAGTGTGTGTGTGAGCTCCAGCCTTTCTTAGATAGAACAGCGGGGGGTATTGTTGCAGTGAGAGTGCTAGATTATATTATCAGCGGTGGAATGCAGAATATTTGACAAGAGTGGGACTGGGTGGGTATGGGACATGTCAGGGAGAAACTATAGTAGTGGCTGGGCATGGACATGTCAGGGAGAAACTATAGTACTGGCTGGGTATGGACATGTCAGGGAGAAACTATAGTACTGGCTGGGTATGGACATGTCAGGGAGAAACTATAGTACTGTCTGGGTATGGACATGTCAGGGAGAAACTATAGTACTGGCTGGGTATGGACATGTCAGGGAGAAACTATAGTACTGGCTGGGCATGGACATGTCAGGGAGAAACTATAGTAGTGGCTGGGCATGGACATGTCAGGGAGAAACTATAGTACTGGCTGGGCATGGACATGTCAGGGAGAAACTATAGTACTGGCTGGGTATGGACATGTCAGGGAGAAACTATAGTACTGGCTGGGTATGGACATGTCAGGGAGAAACTATAGTACTGGCTGGGCATGGACATGTCAGGGAGAAACTATAGTACTGGCTGGGTATGGACATGTCAGGGAGAAACTATAGTACTGGCTGGGTATGGACATGTCAGGGAGAAACTATAGTACTGGCTGGGCATGGACATGTCAGGGAGAAACTATAGTACTGGCTGGGTATGGACATGTCAGGGAGAAACTATAGTAGTGGCTGGGCATGGACATGTCAGGGAGAAACTATAGTAGTGGCTGGGCATGGACATGTCAGGGAGAAACTATAGTACTGGCTGGGTATGGACATGTCAGGGAGAAACTATAGTACTGGCTGGGTATGGACATGTCAGGGAGAAACTATAGTACTGGCTGGGCATGGACATGTCAGGGAGAAACTATAGTACTGGCTGGGCATGGACATGTCAGGGAGAAACTATAGTACTGGCTGGGCATGGACATGTCAGGGAGAAACTATAGTACTGGCTGGGCATGGACATGTCAGGGAGAAACTATAGTACTGGCTGGGCATGGACATGTCAGGGAGAAACTATAGTACTGGCTGGGCATGGACATGTCAGGGAGAAACTATAGTACTGGCTGGGTATGGACATGTCAGGGAGAAACTATAGTACTGGCTGGGCATGGACATGTCAGGGAGAAACTATAGTACTGTCTGGGCATGGACATGTCAGGGAGAAACTATAGTACTGGCTGGGCATGGACATGTCAGGGAGAAACTATAGTACTGGCTGGGCATGGACATGTCAGGGAGAAACTATAGTACTGGCTGGGTATGGACATGTCAGGGAGAAACTATAGTACTGGCTGGGTATGGACATGTCAGGGAGAAACTATAGTACTGGCTGGGCATGGACATGTCAGGGAGAAACTATAGTACTGGCTGGGTATGGACATGTCAGGGAGAAACTATAGTAGTGGCTGGGCATGGACATGTCAGGGAGAAACTATAGTACTGGCTGGGCATGGACATGTCAGGGAGAAACTATAGTACTGGCTGGGCATGGACATGTCAGGGAGAAACTATAGTACTGGCTGGGCATGGACATGTCAGGGAGAAACTATAGTACTGGCTGGGTATGGACATGTCAGGGAGAAACTATAGTACTGGCTGGGTATGGACATGTCAGGGAGAAACTATAGTACTGGCTGGGCATGGACATGTCAGGGAGAAACTATAGTACTGGCTGGGTATGGACATGTCAGGGAGAAACTATAGTACTGGCTGGGCATGGACATGTCAGGGAGAAACTATAGTACTGGCTGGGCATGGACATGTCAGGGAGAAACTATAGTACTGGCTGGGCATGGACATGTCAGGGAGAAACTATAGTACTGGCTGGGTATGGACATGTCAGGGAGAAACTATAGTACTGGCTGGGCATGGACATGTCAGGGAGAAACTATAGTACTGGCTGGGCATGGACATGTCAGGGAGAAACTATAGTACTGGCTGGGCATGGACATGTCTGGGAGAAACTATAGTACTGGCTGGGCATGGACATGTCAGGGAGAAACTATAGTACTGGCTGGGCATGGACATGTCAGGGAGAAACTATAGTACTGGCTGGGCATGGACATGTCAGGGAGAAACTATAGTACTGGCTGGGCATGGACATGTCAGGGAGAAACTATAGTACTGGCTGGGCATGGACATGTCAGGGAGAAACTATAGTACTGGCTGGGCATGGACATGTCAGGGAGAAACTATAGTACTGGCTGGGTATGGACATGTCAGGGAGAAACTATAGTACTGGGTGGGTATGGACATGTCTGGGAGAAACTATAGTACTGGCTGGGCATGGACATGTCAGGGAGAAACTATAGTACTGGCTGAAGGAGACAGTGGGGGGGGGCACCAGGGCAAAAAATGTACCTTTATTGGGCTAAAAGCTGATCATGTTGTTTGAGAGTAAGACAGGGGTTCAAACCATCCAGAAAAAATGCTAATAAATATCCAAGATTATAATCGAATGGAAATGTATTATACCCCCTCAATATGCAACAATACAGCCTTTAAAACTCATTGACCTTGTGTAAAATTAGGGACAGACGATTCTAGGGAGGAAGATTCTAGAGACTCTCAGTCCTGTGGGGTGATTTCTGACCGTCACCATCATCTGTTGAATAGATGGATAAAATTAGAGCTACAACAACCAAGATAATATTGCCTTCCTTCAACAAGAGTTATAATTACGTAATGATTGTGTTCAAATTGGGAAATAGAAGCACCAATGCCATTAAGCAATAATGTTACCACCAATGAAAAGATGGAATTACAGTAGAAAAATATGGCATCAGAGCAGGGGAATTTTGATCTTCCTAGACCTCTTTGACATACTCATAGTTTTCAATTGGCTCTAACAGACGCAGTATTATCATGGAATAATTATCTATGATTACATTGACTTCGATTTGTATGGTTATGTATTATCTGAGAAGAGCGTGACATCTAGTGGATACTTCGGGTATTGCATTAAACCTGTCTAGGTGGTGAATGTTGAACTCAATTGTTTTTATATGGGCCTATAATTCGGGCTGTTGACATTAAAAAAAAACAATCTACCGAATTTCTGCAGTATTTGAATATACATTCTGGTTTAACATTGCATTTGAAATGTATCCAAATATGGTATTATCATCTTGGGTGCCATTGTCATGCTAGGCCAATACATGACTTTGAACTCTGGTTGACTTTTTCCACATTTTGTTGCGTTACAGCCTTATTCTAAAATTGATTATATCATTTTTCCCCCCTCATCAATCTGCACACAATACCCCATAACGACGAATCGAAAGCAGGTTTTTAGAGATTTGTGCACATTTATAAAAAATATATATATAAAAATGAAATATCACATTTACATACAGTAAAAGTCAAAAGTTTGGACACATATTCATTCATGGATTTTTCTTTATCTTTACTATTTTATACATTGTACAAAACTATAAAATAACACATATGGAATCATGTGGTCACCAAAAAAGTGTTAATTAAACAAATCTAAATATATATTTTATATTTGAAATTCGAGGCACTCTCCCTTGATGAAAGCTTTGCTGGGTCTCAATGGACCAGCTTCATGACGTAGTCACTGGAATGCATTTCAATTAACAGGTGTGTCTGATTAAAAGTTAATTTGTGGAATTTCTTTCCTTCTTAATGCATTTGAACCAATCAGTTGTGTTGTGACAAGGTAGGGTTGGTATACAGATTATGGGAAGAATAGGTCAAACAAAAGAAGAGATACGACAGTCCATCATTACTTTAAGACAGGAAGGTCAGTCAATCAGGAACATTTCCAGAACTTTCAGTTTCTTCAAGTGCAGCTGCAAAAAATCATCAAGTGCTATGATGAAACTAGCTCTCATGAATACTGCCACAGGAAAGGAAGACCCAGAGTTACATCTGCTGCAGAGGATAAGTCCATTGGAGTGAATTGCACCTTAGATTGCAGCCCAAGTAAATGCTTCACAGACACATCTCAACATCAACTGTTCAAAGGAGACTACATGAATCAGGCCTTCATGGTCGAATTGCTGCAAGGTAACCACTACTAAAGGACACCAATAATAAGAAGAGACTTGCTTGGGGCAAGAAACATGAGCAATGGACATTAGACCAGTGGGAATCTGTCCTTTTGTCTTATGAGTCCACATTTGAGCTTTATGGTTCTAACCGTTGTGCCTTTCGCGACGCAGAGTAGGTGAACGGATGATCTCCGCATGTGTGGTTCCCACCTTGAAGCATGGAGGAGGTGGTGTGGGGGTGCTTTGCTGGTGACACGGTCCGTGATTTATTTAGAATTCAAGGCACACTTAACCAGCATGGCTACCACAGCATTTTGCGCCATCTCATCTGGTTTGCGCTTATTGGGACTAGCAATTGTTTTTCAACAGAACAATGACTCAACACACCTCCGGCTGTGTAAGGGCTATTTGACCAAGAAGGAGAGTGATGGAGTGCTGCATCAGATGACCTGGCCTCAACAATCACCTGACCTCAACCCAATTGAAATGGTTTGGGATGAGTTGGACCAATTTGTGAAGTAAAAGCAGCAAACAAGTGCTCAGTATATGTGGGAACTCCTTCAAGACTGTTGGGAAAACATTCCAGGTGAAGCTGGTTGAGAGAATGCCAAGAGTGTGCAAAGCTGTCATCAAGGCAAAAGGTGGCTACTTTGAAAAATCTCATCTCAAATATATTTTCCACTCCCGCGCTGTCTTGGCTGTGTGCTTTAGGGTCGTTATCCTGTTGGATGGTGAACCTTCACCCCAGTCTGAGGTCGTGAGTGCTCTGGATCAGGTTTTCATCAAGGATCTCTGTACTTTGCTCCGTTCATCTTTAGGGATGGTGCCAGGTTTCCTCCAGATGTGACGCTTGGCATTCAGGCCAAAGAGTTCAATCTTTGTTTAATCAGACCAGAGAATCTTGTTTCTCTTTTAGGTGCCTTTTGGCAAACTCCAATTGGGCTGTCATGTGCCTTTTACTGAGGAGTGGCTTACGTCTGGCCACTCTACAATAAAGGCCTGATTGGTGGAGTAAATTTCATATGGAATTCTTATGAATTTCTGTGATCTTTTATTTCAGCTCATGAAACATGGGACCAACACATTACATATTGTGTTTATATTGCGGTTGCGATTGGATTTACATGAGCTAACCACAAGATGTCGCCAGCACCACAAATAACAGTTGCACTGCCTACGTGGCAGGATCTGTCGTCATTAACTGTGCAGCATTTCAGCTCACATAATGCCTGTGTGAAATACCTAGATAGGTGAGAACAAATTCCCATCCACCATGTTGATGCTACCTGTCCTGTGTTTTCAGATCAGTACAAATGAAGGAGAGGAGACAAAGAGAGAAGGCCACTATAAGACTATTGGGATGTATCCCACCCATTGAGTGATAATCCCTCATTCCCAGACCCTGGCCTATGAGGTCCGGAATACTGCTGGTTTTCTCTTTAACTGATAATGAATTGCACCCATATGGTGTCCCAGATTTAAACCAGTCCAAAATTAGAGGGGAAGAATGAAAAGAAGCAGTAGAACTGGCTTCAAGGTCCAAATTTGGATTTGAGGACCGTATATCATCTATAGTATACTGCTATTATGTATTGTCTGTCTGTCCGTCTGTCTGTCTGTCTGTGTGTGAACCAGTTCTGATAAACCTTGAGTGCCAATGCCATTAAAACGGACGGATGAGGGAGTGGGGGATGGGAGGGGGATAAGTGGGTGGGAGAAGGGGATGATAAATGTGCTTATTGTTTGTTAAAAAAGTTGAAACATGATTTCCTTCAAGAAAACTGGATAGCCTAAATAACATTAAAGGGATAGTTCACCCATATTATAAAATGACATTGATTTCCTTATCTTGTAAGCAGTCTTTGGACAAGGTATGACAGCAATCCATGCTTTGTCGTCTTTAAGTAACTTTGTTGAGTTACACAATACATGTTTCGATACTGAGGCAAACAGCAGGGCTGTGGAGTGAACCCGGGTCGCTAGTGTGAAAGGTAAACACCCCTATACATCGTGCCAATGACGTTAATCCACTTTGTGAGAATTGTAACATGGTTCATATAGGGAGGATCCCTACACTGCCTCTTTCCAAACAGGAAAGCAAGTCCCCATGATTTAACTAGTCAAACCCCTAACATGCCCGCTTCCCTACTTCTGACACCAATGTAGCAAACTACGGGGCAAGGAAGTGAATCTGGGTTGCTGGCGTGAAACGTAAACATCTTACGCATCGGGCCAATAGGGTTAACCCACTTGGTCAGAAATGTAATGTCGCTCATATAGTGCGGATCGGGGGGGGAATCATTGATATTGATACCCAGAGTGAAAGAGCTGTGAATTCACCTGTGATGGCTCAGGTCTACCACAACCTCTCCTACTGGGCGCGTTCCTCTGCCCAGGCGTTGCTGACGCCTTACAGATCTTATGAAGCCTGGATAGGTATGTTACGTATCGGCTAACCACATCACATGTTATAGGAATCTGTCAGTCGATAGCACAGTCGATGACGTGGCACGCAACCATTGGTTGATTCATGCAACGTCTGTGTTAGTAAGCGCAAGCAGGTACCACAGCATTTTAGGCAGCAATTGTTAAAAATGTGATGATGTATAAAGTGGGATGGGGTGCAGCATGCTCAGGGGAGGACCAAGAGGTCAAACACACACGTCTATTCAGGGCTGCGTTAAGTATGAAAAAACGGTGTGAAACGTTCAATAAAATGGAAGTGGTACTGTTCTAAATTATCTGTTGAAAAATGGGGGGGTTGGGTTGTGGGTTGAACGTTTTGGGGAAACGTTTCGCTCAGTAGAAACAGTCACGCAAACGTTTAATCAAACTGAACGCGCTCCTGGACTGGGCTCCTATCCAGTGTTTCCAGATTGACAGTGAGTGCTAACACCAGTGGATGATATTTAGGGGAGAACGGCTAATAATGGCCAGACAGGAGCAAATGGAATGGCATAAAATACATGGAAACTATGTGTTTACTGTATTTGATACCGTTCAAATGATTCTGCTCCAGCATTACCACAAACCAAACAACAAAAAATGATATAAGTATAAAAACGACCCTGCCATCTAACCCTACACTCATTAATAACTCAATTCCACTATTTGACCCTATCTGTTCTTAGCCCAGGCCAACGGAGGACGAGACACCACCACTCAAGACACCCTGCAACTCTTCTGAAGTCAAATCTCCTTCACCCAAATACTTCTCTGCGGCTGCCACCACAACCTACATTTTCAGGGATTTTACGTTCCATCCCTGCGGTACAGTTACCAACCATTGCTATAAACGCTAAGAAGCCACACTTATATCACTCGTTGGCCTATACCTCTGTGCTGACACAGATCTGCTGCTCACACGGATCCTCTCAGGATCTCTCACCTTTGACCAATTTTCCTCTACTTTCTTCACTGCCTCAGCATCGGACACCCTCTGCACCACTCTAACCCTGGTAACCCGCAACCTGCCTCTCTGTCACCGGACACTTCTCATCCTCAGCACCATAGGCACGCCTACATTTAACACATTGAGCTTCTTCCCACAATACTACGTATTCCTTTGTCTCACGTCCTTCGGAAACACTTCTCACCCCTAGGAACCTCCCTCCCACACACTGCTGCCACATGCCCATAAGCTTGACACCTGCAACAACATAATGGAATTGGCACAAAAGCTCATACGGGATAACTGAAATATCCTAACATCACTTTGTAGGGCAAGGACTCAACATCCAAACTCACGCCGCTCTGTCTGCGTCTCACCAAACGACGAGCATCACAAACACCGGGAATCTTCCCCTTCATCTGGTCCAACTTCACATTTACCGCTACGCCAGCAATCACTCCTTTCAATGACGCCATGTTCTTGAGGGGAAAACAAGTCACTGCTCTTGTCCCCATTTGTGTGGCACGGAGTGGCCGCTCCCTGTGACCGACAGAAACACAAAACAATTATCACAAACCCACCTCCGGTTACCTTCACTGACTCCACAGCTCCCAATTCCGTTTTCACCCAACCTGAAACCACATGTCGATCAGCCAAAAGGTGGGTGTCTACTTTCTCCAAAAACAACAGGCTCATCTTTATCCTGACCATCAGTGCAAGGCTCGGGCTCCAAGACCCTCACCAAACCTGCCACCTCTGGTAATTCGCCCTATTTAAAAGAAAAATCTAATGTAATGAACCTTTATTTAACAAGGAAAAGTCCATTGAGACCCAGAGTCTCTTTTTCAAGGGAGACCTGCCAAGAAGGCAGCAACAATCAATATGTTACAGATTTCAAACATACACCAATACAAAACAACAACATGATCCAGACTAAAAAAAAGCATTAACACTCCTCTGTAACGGAGTCTTCCAATCAAAAATGTAAATTCATTCAGTGGCACTAACCTATCTAGATGAAGGATGGATCGTAGACTATTCCATGTCTCTGGTGCACAAGACGAGAAGGCTGTCTTGCCTAATACTGTGAATGTCCTGGGGACTTTAAGTAGCAACCACCTAGCAGACCAGGTATGGTAACTGCTGGTGGTGAAGGAGACCAGACTACAGAGGTAAAGAGGGAGTTTACCCAAAAGGGCTTTGTAGATGAACACGTACAAATGTAGCTTTCTGCACATATAAAGTGAGGTCCAACCCCTGGTACAAGGTGCAATGGTGGGTGAGTGACTTGGCATTTGTAATAAAGTGCAAGGATGCCTGATGAACAGAGTCCAGTCTCTGTAAGACAGAGGAGGCTGCATGCATATACAACAAGTCACCATAATCAATTACAGAGAGAAAAAAAAGTGGCCTGAACAAGTTTCTTTCTAGCCAGAAGCGGGAAGCAAGCCTTAATATGGAAATAAAAACCACATTTCAATTTAAGCATCCACACAAGATTATCCATATGAACTTTAAAGGACAACTTGTCATTCAACCAGAGACAGTTGAAATCGGAAGTTTACATACACTTAGGTTGGAATCATTCAAACTCGTTTTTCAACCACTCCACACATTTCTTGTTAACAAACTATAGTTTTGGCAAGTCAGTTAGGACATCTACTTTGTTCATGACACAAGTAATTTTTCCAATAATTGTTTACAGATTATTTCACTTATAATTCACTGTATCACAATTCCAGTGGGTCAGAAGTTACCATACACTAAGTTGACTGTGCCTTTAAACAGCTTGGAAAAATACAGAAAATTATGTCATGGCTTTAGAAGCTTCTGATAGGCTAATTGACATAATTTAAGTCAATTGGAGGTGTACCTGTGGATGTATTTCAAGGCCTACCTTCAAACCCAGTGCCTCTATGCTTGACAACATGGGAAAATCAAAAGAAATAGCCAAGACCTCAGAAACAAAATTGTAGACCTCCACAAGTCTGGTTCATCCTTGGGAGCAATTTCCAAACGCCTGAAGGTGCTACGTTCATCTGTACAAACAATAGTATGCAAGTATAAACACCATGGGACCATGCAGCCGTAATACCGCTCAGGAGACACGTTCTGTCTCCTAGAGATGAACGTACTTTGGTGCGAAAAGTGCAAATCAATCCCAGAACAGCAGCAAAGGACCCTGTGAAGATGCTGGAGGAAACCGGTACAAAAGTATCTATATCCACAGTAGAACAAGTCCTTTATCTACTTAACCTGAAAGGCCGCTCAGCAAGGAAGAAGCCACTGCTCCAAAACCACCATTAAAAAGCCAGAGTACGGTTTGCAACTACACATGGGGACAAAGATTGTACTTTTTGAGAAATATCCTCTGGTCTGATGAAACAAAAATAGAACTGTTTGGCCATAATCACCATCGTTATGTTTGGAGGAAAAGGGGGAGGCTTGCAAGCCAAATAGCACAATCCCAACCGTGAAGCACGGGGGTGGCAGCATTATGTTGTGGGGGTGCTTTGCTGCAGGAGGGACTGGTGCACTTCACAAATTAGATGGCATCCTGAGGAGAGCAAATGATGTGGATATATTGAAGCAACATCTCAAGACATCAGTCAGGAAGTTAAAGCTTGGTCGCAAATGGGTCTTCCAAATGGACAATGACCCCAAGCATACTTCCAAAGTTGTGGCAAAATGGCTTAAGGACAACAAAGTCAAGGTATTGGAAATGGCCATCACAAAACCCTGACCTCAATCCTATAGAAAATGTATTGGCAGAACTGAAAAATCATGTGCGATTAAGGAGGCCTACAAACCTGATTCAGTTACACCAGCTCTGTCAGGGGGAATGGGCCAAAATTCACCCAACTTATTGTGAGAAGCTTATGGAAGGCTAAGCGAAACATTTGACCCAAGTTAAACAATTTAAAGGCAATGCTACCAAATACTAATTGAGTGTATAAACTTCTGGCCCACTGGGAATGTGATGAAAGAAATAAAAACTAAAATAAATCACTCTTATTTTGACATTTCACATTCTTAAAGTAAAGTGGTGATCTTAACTGACCTAAGACAGGGAATGATTACTAGGTTTAAATGTCAGGAATTGTGAAAAACTGTATTTGGCTAAATTGTATGTAAACTTCCAACTTCAACTCTACCTAGGTATTTCTCGGATGTCACTTTTTCAATAGATAAGCCACCAGATGTGGCAATGCTAACCTTCTCTGGCTGAGTGTGAGCTCTGGTAAAGGTCATTCATTTTGTTTTATGTACATTCAAGACCAGGTTGAGACCGTAAAGGGAGGCCCGCAGTGGCTGAAAAGCAGTCTGGAACTCTTCAACAGCCTGAAACAGAGAAGGCCACATGATTATGACTTTGCTGGTTGCATCCCATTTTCCAAATGATGAATATAAATTGAGAACAACATAGGAGCTAAAATGGAACCATGGGGCACACCTATATTAATCTCAAGAAAGCTAGACTTGTGATTGTCAGTATATACACATTGTGTTCTGTCAGAAAGATTGTTCCTAATCCAGTTTACTGCCCCTTCAACAATTTATGATCAACTGAATCAAATGCCTTTGATAAATCAACAAACAGAGCAGCACAATGTTGTTTTTTATTCATTTCCATTTTACCTCCAGAACTGGATACGGAGTACGGCTCACTCTTCGACCTACCATCTCCCTTTTTTCCGACATCTTCAACAGATTCACCCTCTACCCCCCTCGCTCTCTTCAACTTCCTCCTTTGTAATAATATTGTATTTCTCCAAACATACATTGCGTTCTTGCCCTCTGAAGGGACACAATTTCCCCCTCCTTCCCTTGATCAATCGGAACTCGGTCGCTAATGATAGCTAGCCAGGCCAGCTAGCTTTATTTTCAGTGTTGGATACAGTGATGGACTGGGAGAAAAATTCAACCCTGGCATTTTGGCCACACCAGCCCACACCACTGTGCACGCAGACGGCAACATTCAAACCTGTCCAGTATTGCCATAATTTCATTTGTTTTATGAACTGGTCTATCTGGAGTGCTCAAAGAGTAGATTAAAGAAGTGAAGTAGACAAACTGCCAGTGTTTTGAAGTTCTCTGAAATGAGTCGGTGTAGTTGCTAACCCTTGTGTTGTGTCCTTTTCTTTAACCGCCGCCCACAGTGTAGTTTTATTCCCCCGTTGTATTGCACAGTACGTGTATAAGTCATATGTACACAGTGTACACAAAATTAGGAACACCTTCCTAATATGGAGTTGCACACCTTTTTGCCCTCAGAAGAGCATCAATTCCTCGGGGCATGGACTTTACAAGGTGTTGAAAAAGTTCAACAGGGCTGCTGGCCCATGTTGACTTCAATACTTCTCAGTGTCAAGTTGGCTGGATGTCCTTCGGGTGGTGGACCATTCTTGATACACACAGGAAACTGTTGAGCGTGAAAAACACAGCAACGTTGGGTTTGACACACTCAAACCTACTACCATACCCCGTTCAAAGGCATTTCAATATTTTGTCTTGCCCATTCACCCTCTGAATGACACAATACAAAATTTGTCTCAAGGCTTAAAAAGAATGATTTAACCGGTCTCCTCCACTAAATCTACACTGATCGAGGTGGATTTAACAGGTGACATCAATAAGGGATCATAGCTTTCACCTGGATTCACCTGGTCAGTCTGTCATGGAAAGAGCAGGTGTTCCTAATGTTTTGTACACTGTGTATATCACACCAACTGACTCTGTTCTTTGGATGCTGTTCACACAGGAGGCCGTGTTGAGACACACTATTGTAATCCTATTGTTCATTTCTCACTGAGAGAGAACTGTGCAGAAGAAAGGGAGCATTATAGATTGTTAGCCTCTTTACTCTACTGATCAGTGTGTTTCGTTAGCTTATATTGCAAAGATGTTTACATTTCCTTGGATTGGCCCTTAGGGTTGAATACCCTCTGAGGCTTCACACATTAGAAATAAGTAGACCAGAGCTAGCTGTTATTGGGCAGTTTCCCATTGAAGAAAATTGTCATGGTTCCTGTCTGCGTAAGTGGGCATGCTTTCCCACGTCAGAGCACAGCTCACTCAAAAGAGGGAACGCATACTTACACAGACAGGAACCATGACCATTTCTTTCATTGGGGAAAAAAAAACATTTATGCGACATCTTCATTTATTCACCATCTTTGATATACAGGGCATTCGGAAAGTATTCAAACCCCTTGACTTTTTACACATTTTGTTACATTGCAGCCTAGTTCTAAAATGGATCAAATATTTTTTTCCCCTCATCAACCGACACACAATACCCCATAATGTTGAAGCAAAGACAGGTTTAGACATGTGCAAATTTATAAAAAAATAAAACATTGATAACACATTTACGCAAGTATTCAGACCTTTTACTCAGTACTTTGTTGAAGCATCTTTGGCAGCGATTACAGCGTCGAGTCTTGAGTATGACGCTACAAGCTTGGCACACCTGTATTTGGGGAGTTTCTCCCATTCTTCTCTGCAGATCCTCTCAAGCTCTGTCAGGTTGAATGGGGAGCTTCGCTGCACAGCTATTTTCAAATCAAATACAATTTTATTGGTCACATATATGTGATTTGCAGATGTTATTGCGGGTGTAGCGAAATGCTTGTGCTTCTAGCTCCGACAGTGCAGAAATATCGAACAAATAACACAAACACCCAACACACACAATTCTAAGTAGGAATTAATTAAGACTATATACATATGGACGAGCGATGTCAGAGCGGAACTGACTAAGATACAGTAGAATAGTATAGAAAACAGTAGATACATATGAGATGAGTAATGCAAGATCACTTAGTGAGCTGATAAAATATGGTACTAGTGAATTAGATCAAATTGAGAAAGAAAACACTTCAAACATGGGTTGATTAGGATTCCAACCTTCTCAGACATCTAGTTAGTTCCAAGCCACAGCAGGTACAAGCTGCAGCTAGCACTGACTTGTACGTCATTCTGCCCTTGAGCTCGTCTGTGGCTGCGTCCCAAGTGGCACCCTATTAAAAGGTAGTGCACGACAATGAAGGGAATACGGTGCCATTTGAGGTACACCCCTGTACCTCTGTTTTAGCTGCCATGTCGTCACAGAGAGACCATCAACACCAGACATCAGGGATATCTAGATGGGTATCAGACCAGGGTTCAAATACATGTGCATGTAAGGATGTTATTAAAATACATATGTGCTGTGTATTTGAGAATGTTCTGTTAATTTATTTAACCTTTATTTAACCAGGTAGGCAAGTTGAGAACAAGTTCTCATTTACAATTGCGACCTGGCCAAGATAAAGCAAAGCAGTTTGACACATACAACGACACAGAGTTACACATGGAGTAAAACAAACATACAGTCAATAATACAGTATAAACAAGTCTATATACGATGTGAGCAAATGAGGGGAGAAGGGAGGTAAAGGCAAAAAAAAGGCCATGGTGGCAAAGTAAATACAATATAGCAAGTAAAACACTGGAATGGTAGTTTTGCAATGGAAGAATGTGCAAAGTAGAAATAAAAATGGGGTGCAAAGGAGCAAAATAAATAAATTAAATAAATACAGTAGGGAAAGAGATAGTTGTTTGGGCTAAATTATAGGTGGACTATGTACAGGTGCAGTAATCTGAGCTGCTCTGACAGCTGGTGCTTAAAGCTAGTGAGGGAGATAAGTGTTTCCAGTTTCAGAGATTTTTGTAGTTCGTTCCAGTCATTGGCAGCAGAGAACTGGAAGGAGACTGTGATAGACGGCCAAAGAAAGAATTGGTTTTGGGGGTGACCAGAGAGATATACCTGCTGGAGCGCGTGCTACAGCTGGGTGATGCTATGGTGACCAGCAGCTGAGATAAGGAGGGACAGAAGTATACAGGATGGTGTCGTCTGCATAGAGGTGGAACAGAGACTCACCAGCAGCAAGAGCGACCTCATTGATGTATACAGAGAAGAGAGTCGGTCCAAGATTTGAACCCTGTGGCACCCCCATAAAGACTGCCAGAGGTCTGGACAGCAGACCCTCCGATTTGACACACTGAACTCTATCAGAGAAGTAGTTGGTGAACCAGGCGAGGCAATCATTTGAGAAACCAAGGCTGTCGAGTCTGCTGGTGAGGATGTGGTGATTGACAGAGTCGAAAGCCTTGGCCAGATCAATGAATACGGCTGCACGGTAATGTTTCTTATCGATGGCGGTTAAGATATCGTTTAGGACCTTGAGCGTGGCTGAGGTGCACCCATGACCAGCTCTGAAACCAGATTGCACAGCAGAGAAGGTATGGTGAGATTCGAAATGGTCGGTAATCTGTTTGTTGACTTGGCTTTTGAAGACCTTAGAAAGGCAGGGTAGGATAGATATAGGTCTGTAGCAGTTTGGGTCAAGAGTGTCCCCCCCTTTGAAGAGGGGGATGACCGCAGCTGCTTTCCAATCTTTGGGAATCTCAGACGACACGAAAGAGAGGTTGAACAGGCTAGTAATAGGGGTGGCAACAATTTCGGCAGATAATTTAATGCAAGGCTGCGGAATCAACTACTTCTATGGAAGTGTTTGAAAATATTTTTTTACATTTCCTTTAAATAGCCTATGATTTGAAAATATTTTGAAATACTTTTTCTAAAAACATCACTTCAAATAACCTTAGAACTGAACAGACCCGGGTCAAATGCACAGGATTGAAGTGCCTTTGAATGGGGTACAGTAGGTGACAGGCGCAACGGTTTGTGTGTCAAGAACTGCAACGCTGCTGGGCTTTTCACTCTCAACAGCTTCCCATGTGTGTCACGAATGTTCCACAACCCAAAGGACATCCAGCCAACTCGACACAACTGAGGGAAGATTGAGTCAACATGGGCCAGCATCCCTGTGGAACGCATTCGACACCTTGTAGAGTCCATGTCCTGACGAATCGAAGCAGTTTTGAGGGCAAACATTGGGTTTTGTGCACTGTATGAGTGCATACATCCCCTCTCATGTCAACATGAAGCAATTGACGAGGTCCAGCTGGCTTGCGATCTTGTTTCTTCAGTACTCAAACCTTCAAAATGTAGGCAAAAAAATAATAAAAAAATGCTACAAATGATTCACTCCCTCTACCTACCTACTCCCTCTACCTACCTACTCCCTCTACCTACCTACTCCCTCTCGAACACCTATGCACATTCACACATTCTGAAGTGAAATAAAGCTAGCCAGGTTTTCGTGTACAAATCTTTAATGGCTTAACACAAAACCACCGCCATTTGCCTTGGCTCTGATAAATATAACACTTATGTTTGTGAGAGAAAAACAAACTGCAGTGATGAATCTGAGGGATAAAAACATGCTTTGTGTGTGGACGACTCGACTGTTCAGATAAATCAGTCATTCAATGATTACAGTGACAACAGTGATGATATGCAAGTTACTTCCGGATCCTATCAATTTAATGCAATAATTAGATGGAATACCTCTTCCAGGACAACAGAGCTCCTGACAAACAGTTTAGCTCAGACCCAAGACAATCTCTCTCCCCTAACACGATTCTTATTAATACTTTTAATGTATACATGTCTTGTTAGTACTGACATGTCAATATAAATCTGTCTGTGTGACTGTTGTGAACAGCTATTGTATTAACACAACCCCCTGGCCATTAGGTTCACTGATTGTAAAAAAAAAAAAAAAAAAAAAAAAAAAAGGCAGAGAGGATATATTCCTGTTTCAAGACATCAAGTAGAGGTCAATCAAGAGCATCTCAGCCTGTTCATAGAAAACCACTATGACTAAGAGCATAATAGCCATCCAAGTTCATTTGGACATATTTATACAGCCTAACACGCAAAACCATGCACTTAACATGGAGAAATTGTACATGGCACAGTTTGGGGGTTAGTGTTAACCCTCACAGTGTAGTCAAATAGGTACAAACAATACTACTACAATACAACCTTCCTCCTTATAGCGTTACATCCTTACTAATTTGACACCTTTACTAACTCATATGCATTTTACACACAGATAATCATTTTAGAAGAGTCAGAAGGGATGGAGCGTAGGGTACAGGGGTTGCCAGTTGGAGCCTACTAGGGTACAGGAGACCCGATCTCGAGCAGGTCATCATAGTAGGTTGGCTGAATCTACAGAGACCAACAGAGAGGGGGAAGTGTCCACCAGCTGCCAGTCTCTGTCCTACAAGGTCTTCCGCTCTGATGGGCGTCTTCATTTCCCCCAGAGTGGCAGTAAAGCCCCCCCTTCTCCTCCCTGGAACAGAAATGCAGCAGGATGCACAGATGTCACATTTATTATGCTCCCCGTCTGTGTTAAGCTTTCCTTTTATTTATATCCTAAGGGACACGTGGTAAAAGGAGTTCACAGCACCTTAATACCCATTAATATTGCTCCATAAGTGAAAGACATACCGGTGGAAAGAATTATAACAGTATGAACTAATATTTCCGTATAACGCTGACTAGAAACACTGGTTTTATTCTCAAATGTTATTATTTGCCCATCAATGTTATATATATATATATATATATATATATATATATTATATATACACACACACAAACGAAAGATTCAATTATCTTCTCAATGTTAAATCTATAATTCAATAACTACAGAGCATTAGAGGCTGACTTCTTGCAATACAGAATTCTTAGTATAAAAAGGTTTTAATCTGTGTGCGCTGTTTACCAGTGTCAGCGATGGGTACCGCGGATGCAGGAGAGGCTCGCCATATCCCCGGCCGTCCACCGGCTGGGACCAAAATCCGGACACACATCATAACATGTAAATGATGTAGGATAGGAAAACGAGTCCCATGATGGCGAAAAACATCAACACTAAAATGTCCAACATGATGAGAAGGCCAGAAAAACGGAGGATGCTGATGTATCGCTAGAATACACGACGAAAAAATAGGCAGCCTCAACACCGGCGCAGATCGGCGGGTTCCGAAAATAGCCGGACCAGAATAATCGCTTCCCTACATGAAACCCCTCCCGTCAGATACGTTGTATAATATTTCACGCGTGGAAGCATACCCGTAGACATTAAAACCAGGGTGGGAAGTAGCGTAAAACAAGGGACATATTTATTTTTGCCAAGGGCACAGTCCTATATGCGTTTAATACATACAATCTGCGTTCAGCAAACTCGTAGTCATATAGCCAAGTAATCACACCGAATGAGGAAGCAAATAATACTGGACGCTACTGAGTAAAAATGACATTTTATTGAATCTGTAGAATGTTTAAGTACAATTCGAAGTGCTGTAACAGGGCAACATTATGCTTTTCTCAGGTCTTTAAATTAAAACTGGAGTCTGTTTTTTTTAATTTAAAGTATGTCAATATATGCATGTTAAAAAATAGGAATAACAAAAATGCTATCAAAACAAAATCATTTTTTTTGATGGAATGCACAACATCGGTCTGAATGCTAGGTCAGTGTTTGGTTGATGCGATTTATATACCAGTATCATACAAAAACAGGGAAGGATTGATTCATTAGAAGCATAGGACATAGGAGTCTATAAATGGGGAAGAAGGTTTGAGGACTCTTGGCCATAGGACTGATAGGACCATATACATTGGGGGAGGAGAACAAGGTGATGATATGAGATGTGATACAGCAGAGTTTAGGAGTGATACCAAAGCAGAGGAGCATATTGGTCTCCTGGCAGATTCAAAGTCTTACCTTGCACCCCCTCTCTCAGGTTGGGGGGGGGGTTGTAGTAGTATGTGTTAACAGCATCTCTCCTAGCCCCATCCAACCCAATACAGACTATAACATGGTCCAGTACATGTCTATGCCTTGTGGTCTATCATCACTCCAGTCACACAAACACCATTGTCTTGTCTTTGGCCACTTTGGATTTGTTTCCCGCCAATCAACGATCACAGTCATTCACCTCCCTCCTAAATCTACCTAAAGCAACTAAAACAAATCCACATCACCTCGAAGGAAAGCTGCGGCAGCCAACGTGGGCTTGGTTCATCCCCCATCTGTAAAACACACCAAAGCCTCCAAGTAGCCAAGGCAATTTTCTTTAGAGAGGCATTGACTGCAGATACTGTACAAGGCAATCCAAATTCATACAAACTCCAAGAACACTCCATTCACTTCAAGCCAAACCGCCTCCTCACTCTTTATTCAGTTACTGAAGCAAAGCAACGAGACTTCCAACAGCTCGGCCCCAAAACTGCCCTTCATACAGTGTGCGAGTTTAAACATTTCCAGTTGTCAAGTAGAGAGGTCTTGGATGCTAAATGCAGGCCTAGACTTACCTTTTCATCTGCATGGCAATCTGATTATCTAGTCAGGTTGAGGTGTGTGTTGTGTTCATTCTAGTTCAATTTAAAACATAGCATTACAAAAGTTGAAGCCAGAATTATTGTCCAACACGTTCCACCACACTGGTATTAAAGTGGGTACCGTTTACCCTTCATACAGCCCCTCACCTCATTAAATCAAATCATTCCACACTACATCTTTAGTCTGCAGGCAAAGCCCCTTCCCCAGCCCCATGACCTATAACCTATAACCCAAAAGAACTGTACAATATCAAACTACGTGGTGAGCGTATTGTTTTGTTTTCATAAAGCTGAACATTATTTTTAATCCCATGTTGTTGTTGTCCCCCCCCCCCCTCATCTGTGACCCGTCACAGTGAAGAGAAATAAACAGTAGGGTGGCAAAGAGAGAAGTAACAGAGGTCCAGGAGGAGAAAGAGTTCACCCTCGACTGAAACCACGTCCCTCTCCAAGCCTCACGCGGTCCCGTAGGACATGGAATGTACAACGATCGTCGTCACTGGAATTATCTGCCCACGATGGGTTCAGCCAGACGGATCTCGTAGCTACCCCACTACGAAAGTTAAGTCATTGTTGCATAACATTTCTCAGATTTTTTCCGTGCCGACAAAGGAACACAGGTTTGCCACTATATTTGGTAGGGAATGTCCGACCAATAGACTGTCAGAAATATCTATAACGCAGGCGAGGCCTAATGTTACTATGCGCCATGACAACTGCTCATTAATGAGCATGTGAATATTCATGAGCCAGTGGCACTCCAGAACATTGCTGTCCACTTCACAGTTGGCACAATAGAACAGGAAAATTGGCTTGACGATTATCAGGCAATTACATAACCCAGGTGGTTGATGCTTGACTTACCCCCATGGATCTAAATCTGTGGGATTGCTAACTCAGCATATGCACACGTCTAGACAAACTAGCGTGCCTTATTGGTTCATAAATCGAGTTGCCGTTTTATTTCTGAAATGTATTTGATACATTGACATTTTTAGAATAAGCCTCTTACAATACCAAACAAAAGCAAAATAAAAACAGCATGATATGAAGTAGAAACAATAACAGTTACCACAGCCTGGATTTCTGACCTCAGTTCAACACTTCTCATAAGGATTGGAACGTTAAACAACCAAAACAAATGAGAGGAAAAAAATAATTGACAATACAGAATTGTTTTGAGAATTGTGTTTGACCTTCACGCTTACGATCGATCAACTCTGATGTTGGTCATCTTGGAATAGGGGGCAGGGCCTGATCCCCACCCCCTCTCTCCTCCCCAAACCCCCCCCACTCCAACCATAACCACCATCACCTCACTCATCTTTCTGTAAGACTGTCGGAAGGCATTTGAGGCTGCGGGCGGGAGACAGCAAGAATGAGGAATATCTTCACACCCACTGACTGAGGTGATGACATGATTGTAAGATGATTGTAACCACGTCCCCTAACTAACTCGTCCCTGATCCCTCCTGTACTTCAAATGCCTGAACTTGAGGTACAAGGCATGGGCAGGAGGTGCTCTTCAGTTAAGATAGGATTCCAGTTTAGTTTCAGAACAATACCCACAATGCAGTGCAGGACAGGGTAAGACAGGTGAGGGAACAGATAAGTAATATTGATAAATGCGCACGTGTGGTAATAGAAATATATAAGACCTCTCTGGTAAGACTGATACTGCTCACTGACTGGCTGATGCGACAACAATGGGGTATTGATAGGTTAATGGAATGTACACAAGTCAAATATTCAAGCTTAGTTCTAACTGCCCAGATACAGTAATATTCTTCACTGAGCTTCCAGTCAGGCCAATTTCAGACAGTTTCAAAAATGGAAGAAAAAAAAAAAGAGAAAAGAACAAAACCTTCTGAAGATGCCACACCCACATTCTCGTGACCACATTGGCCTCAGTTCTCTGCTGTCATGGCAACTTGATTGACGAGGTGGGGGGAAGGGTTCATATCGTTTTTGCATCATAGTTTGCTGGAATATGAAGTGCTGTAGCTAGGATAGTGGTCATACACTGTATGACCCCTGACGTGTGTGTGTGTGTGTATAGCCTGTAAGATGGAGGTATGATACTTCCGTAAGACTTAAATTCCACTTGGGACAGCGCTTTTAGTGGACCGAAGAATTGGGACAGAGACCAGCAGACAGACGACAGCACAGACAGACAAGGCAGACAGACAGACAGACATTCAGACGGAGGGAGTCTGTCGTTGGAGGAAAGCAGACCAGGGGTATACCAGGGGAGGTTGAAAGGGGAGATGGGGGAGGAAGAGGGGGTCTTACAGGACAGATCAGAGAATGAGTGAAAGAAATAGAAAGCGGCATTAAGATGAGATGGCACTGGGCTTTTCACTTGCTTCTCTCACCCCCTACCCCCCACCTCCCTCTTTCTCAGATCAGATGGCCTCTACATAGTTAGCAGGCAGCATGCCCTGCTGGCCAGTGCGCTCCACACGGCCGTACATCCAGCCCTCGTCGATCACCTGCGCATCTACGATCACGTCTCCCTCCAGGAAGCCCACCTCGTCCTCGTCGGCTGCAGCATAGTCATACACCGCCTGGTACCGCTTCTACACACAGAAAGAGGGAGGTGGGGGGGGGGTAAAGGGAATAGGAGGGAAGGGAGAAGGTACGGAGAAAGGGAGAGAAAGAGAACACCACATTCAGAGACAGTAAGAGTCTCTGCTAACGAGACAACGCTACAAGGGCGGGTCATGTGGATACTGCCAGGCACAGTGGAGAGAACAGACCATGCAGAGAGAACAGTGCATCCCAAATGGCACCCTATTCCCTATATAGTGCACTACATTTGACCGGACCCCAATGGGCCCTGGTCAAAAGTAGTGCTTTAAAGTAGGGAATCGGGTGCCGTTTGGGACGGACCCTAACACAGTAGTGAGGAGGGTCTCTCTGCCTCACCCCGGAGCTGGGAGGGGGGGCGGCGGCCGCCTGGCGGACTGGTCCAGGAGCCGCGGCCGGCTCATAGTTGTAGTTCTTAGACGCAGCAGGGGGCTGGTGGGGCAGCTGCTGCTGGAACACTGGTGAGAGAGGGAAGGAGGGGGGAGGAGAGAGAGAGGGAGCGAGAGAGAAGGAGAGAGTAATGTGAGAGAGGGAAGGAGGGGGAGGAGAGCGAGAGAGAGAGAGTAATGTGAGAGAGGGAAGGAGGGGGAGGAGGAGAGAGAGAGGAGAGAGAGTAATGTGAGAGAGGGAAGGAGGGGGAGGAGAGAGAGAAGGAGAGAGTAATGTGAGAGAGGGAAGGAGGGTGGAGGAGAGAGTAATGTGAGAGAGGGAAGGAGGGGGGAGGAGAGAGAGAGTGAGAGAGAAGGAGTGAGTAATGTGAGAGAGAGGGAGAGATTGAATCAGAGTGAAAGATAGACATTTCTGGCTATTCAGTCTGACAAACGGATCCCCCAGTCCCTGGCACTCTGAAAACAACCCCACCTGTCTCATCTCCTACTGCTATATTCCCCTCTATCTAACTGGCATCCTATTGGTCAGCCCCAGGGCTCTGACTTCCACAGCAGAGCAGAATTCATAACAACATGCGAGTTATAGATTTGTCATTCTCATTAAAAGCAAGTCTAAGTGGAAGATCTGTTCTATGTGCGCTATTTCTATGTTTTCCGTTATTCTGTCGAGTTTTTGCGTCTTTTACTCTAGGTTTTGTACACAAACAGCTAAAAACACAATATTCTTTGTTGTGAAAAATATATTTTAGATGGTACAATGATTCAACACTACTTGCTTGTGGAATGAGGCAAACTATTCGAATTTTAGCGACCAAGAAAATAGCATAGTGAATTTTTAATAAACGCATAGTCATAGTGTGTGTGTGTGTGTCTCTCAGCATGTGTACCTGGATTGGGGCTGTTGGGCTGGGGAGATGGGATTTCTCCTCCCATCCTGTTCTTCTCAAACTCCTCATGGTACTTAATCTGTACAGACAAAACACACATGCGAAAATCAGACACATTATACTCCCATTGTGACACTTCGCTCATAGAGTGACTAGATATATCATTTGATAAGAAAACCCCGATTGCATCCTGTCGACTCTCAGTCCAGCAGATAGCCAGTTAGAGAAGCAAAATAAAATAGTTCCTGTTGTGTCCAGCAGGTGTCTCCAGATCCCTCCCCAGGCAGGCAGGCTGTGTGTAATAGGTGGGGGCGCTACAGTGCTAGGCTACACGCTGCTGTGTTTCTCCAATAGGCCTGCTGACAGAGGAAATGACATCGCAGCCAGGAAGTCGGGTGACCTCAGCGCTGCCTAACAACCCTCGCTGACACATGAGGAACGAACACGAGAGAGACAGAGAGACCTAAAGCAAGTGGGTGAGAATGGCTCCTTGTTTATTCAGGTAAATCAAAGAGGCATCAACACCAACCCCAACATAATAACCCAGCCAACATCACAGAGAGAGACAAGGACAGCATTCATCTCCAAATGACCACCAGCCCATAAAACCGGAGACAGATCCGTTACTGCAGCATAAGAGCCCTACTCACGTTCCCAGCCTGACTGACTGATAAAACTGACTGACACACAGCCTAGATTCTGCCCTCTTTCTCCCTCCCTCCCTCCGGCTGGGTGAAAGAGGCCTGTGTGTTCAGGGTGTTGGAGAAGAGTGTATTCACAGACTGACTGGAGGAGATGCCAGTGTTAAGTGTGAGCGAGGACATTGCGTTCGGCGAGACAGAGCGAGCAATGTGTTTCAATATGTTATGTGAGAGAGGCGCGTCTGACATGACTTCTGTTTGTCTGGAAGGCGAAGGTCGCTCACAGATGGCGTGTGAGTGTGTGAGGCTGAACAGGAAGAGCCCAGCCCTTGCCAGACCCAGTCCAGGACACAAGAGGCCCCCACCCCCACCCCTCTTAACCTTCACTACATGAATCAGGAGAAAGTAAAAGGAGGTAGGAAGGAAGGGAGAGAGAGGGATGGAGGAAAACAAATAAAAGTTCAAAATAAAATGTCAATTAGAGTCATATGACAGAGAGATAAGAAGAAGAAAGAGAGAGAGAAAAAGACAGAGAGAAAGAGGGACCAGATAGACAAGTCCAGACAGACGGCTGTGAACGAGAGGGGGCTGGAGTTGGACATCTCACATTTCAAAGGTAGCTGGACAGGCTGAGGACATGTCTGTCTCTCACCGGACTACTGAGCGTGTGTGCAGCCGAGGTGGGACAGAAAGTGGGGGAAAGGAGGAGGGAGAGAAAGTTGGGGAAAGGAGGAGGGAGAGAAAGACGGAGATAATCAACCGCGCCCCTTGGCTTGGTCTGTCCACACATACTCTTAACAGCTGGGACGGTTGCTACGGACTTCTCAAAACACGTCATGGTGTTTCTCTTCTCGCTGCATTTGCCTGGGGTTGCAGAAGTGTTGATGTGTGTGTGACACACAGAATCTGTTCCATGTAGGAAAGCAGTAATTAACCATCACCCTCCACACACTCATTAAGTCATTAGAGAAGACCGAGCAGGGCAACTGCGTGCTGCGATGTCAGGGTGTGTGTCCTTGATCTGCGCGCGCAAGCAAGGCCCTGGGCAGCGGCCTTCTGCAACAGAGGCTCACAGAGGGAGGTAGTAACGTAACCCTGTGCCCGGGCTTCACTCAGCCTAGATAGATACACTGTACTTCTGGACTAAAAGAGACAATCTGCACATCAATAGAGTAGTAAGGCGTTGCATGGATATATATATATATATATATATATACACATACACACACACACACACACACACACACACACACACACTATTTCAGCCACACCCATTGCTGACACCATGCGCAATAGTGCCATTACTCTAGAGCAGTGGAAACACATTCTCTGGAGTGATGAATCTCGCCTACCTGTCCGAACGTATAGTGTCAAGTTTGGTGGAGAAGGACTAATGGTCTGGGGCTGGTTTTCATGGTTCTGGCCCCTTAGTTCCAGTGAAGGGAAATCGTAACGCTACTGCATACAATAACATTCTAGACGATTCTGTGCTTCCAACTTTGTGGCAACAGTTTGGGGAAGGCCCTTTCCTGTTTCAGCATGACAATGCCCCCTTAAAGGCCTCCCGGGTGGCGCAGTGGTCTAGGGCACTGCATCGCAGCGTTCGAGCCCTCAGGGTTCGAGTCCAGGCTCTGCCGTAACTGGCTGCGACCGGGAGGTCCATGGGGCGACGCACAATTGGCCTAGCGGCGTCCGGGTTAGGCCAGTAGGGATATCCTTGTCTCATCGCGCATTAGCGACTCCTGTGGCGGGCCGGGCGCAGTGCACGCTAACCAGGTCGCCAGGTGCACGGTGTTTCCTCCGACACATTGGTGTGGCTGGCTTCCGGGTTGGATGGGCGCTGTGTTAAGAAGCAGTGTGGCTTGGTTGGGTTGTGTTTCAGAGGACGCATGGCTTTCGACCTTTGTCTCTCCCAAGCCTGTACGGGAGTTGTAGCGATAAGACAAGATAGTAGCTACTAACAATTGGATACCATGAAATTGGTGAGAAAAGGGGTTCAAATTTAAAAAGAAAAAAACAAAGACAATGCCCCTGTGCGCAACGCGAGGTCCATAACCGAAATGGTTTGTTGAGATTGGTGTGGAATAACTTGACTGGCCTGCACAAGGCCCTGACCTAAACCCCATCGAACACCTTTGGCATGAATTAGAATGCCGACTGCGAGCCAGACCTAATCGCTCAACATCAGTGCCCGACCTCACTAATGCTCTTGGTGGTGAATGGAAGCAAGTCCCCACAGCAATGTTCCAACATCTAGTGGAAAGATTTCCCAGAAGAGTGGTGGCTGTTATAGCAGCAAAAGGAGGACCAACTCCATATTAATGCCCATGATTTTGGAATGAGATGTTCGATGAGCAGGTCCACTTATATTCTTATTAAATACTTTTTTCTTTACATAGTTGAATGTGCTGACAACAAAATCCCACAAAAATGATCAATGGAAATCAAATTTATCAACCCATGGAGGTCTGGATTTGGAGTCACACTCAAATTTAAAGTGTAAAACCGCACTACAGGCTGATCCAAGTTTGATGTAATGTCCTTAAAACAAGTCAAAATGAGGCTCAGTAGTGTGTGTGGCCTCCACGTGCCTGTATGACCTCCCTACAACGCCTGGGCATGCTCCTGATGAGTTGGCGGATGGTCTCCTGAGGGATCTCCTCCCAGACCTGGACTAAAGCATCTGCCAACTCCTGGACAGTCTGTGGTGCAACGTGGCGTTGGTGGATGGAGCGAGACATGATGTCCCAGATGTGCTCAATTGGATTCAGGTCTGGGGAACGGACGGGCCAGTCCATAGCATCAATGCCTTCCTCTTGCAGGAACTGCTGACACACTCCAGCCACATGAGGTCTAGCATTGTCTGACATTAGGAGGAACCCAGGGCCAACCACACCAGCATTTGGTCTCACAAGGGGTCTGAGGATCTCATCTCGGTACCTAATGGCAGTCAGGCTACCGCTGGCGAGCACATGGTGGGCTGTGCGGCCCCCCAAAGAAATGCCTCCCTACACCATGACTGACCCACCCCCAAACCGGTCATGCTGGAGGATGTTGCATGCAGCAGAACGTTCTACACGGCGTCTCCAGACTCTGTCACATGTGCTCAGTGTGAACCTGCTTTCATCTGTGAAGAGCACAGGGCGCCAGTGGCGAATTTGCCAATCTGGTGTTCTCTGGCAAATGAAAAACGTCCTGCACGGTGTTGGGCTGTAAGCACAACCCCATCTGTGGACGTCGGGCCCTCATACCACCCTCATGGAGTCTGTTTCTGACCGTTTGAGCAGACATGCACATTTGTGGCCTGCTGGAGGTCATTTTGCTCTGGCAGTGCTCCTCCTGCTCCTGGGTTGTTGCCCTCCTACGGCCTCCTCCACGTCTCCCGATGTACTGGCCTGTCTCCTGGTAGCGCCTCCACGCTCTGGACACTACGCTGACAGACACAGCAAACCTTCTTGCCACAGCTCGAATTGATGTGCCATCCTGGATGAGCTGCACTACCTGAGCCACTTGTGTGGGTTGTAGACTCCGTCTCATGCTACCACTAGAGTGAAAGCACCGCCAGCATTCAAAAGTGACCAAAACATCAGCCAGGAAGCATAGGAACTGAGAAGTCTGTGGTCTGTGGTCCTCACCTGCAGAACCACTCCTTTATTGGGGGTGTCTTGCTAATTTCCTATAATTTCCACCTGTTGTCTATTCCATTTGCACAACAGCATGTGAAATTTATTGTCAATCAGTGTTGCTTCCTAAGTGGACAGTGGGATAATATATATATATATATATTTATAGTGTGTGTGTGTGTGTGTGTGTGTGTGTGTGTGTGTGTGTGTGTGTGTGTGTGTGTGTGTGTGTGTGTGTGATCTGCAGTGCTGGCTCCTTTCAGGCATTCTCCAGTACACAAAGGCTGGGCACTTGTGATGATTGGCACCCACTCAGAATATGAAGTGGGTGGGCAGTGTCGGGCTGAGTCCCAAATGGTTAGGGTTCCCCGATAGTGGACTACTTTGACCAGGGTCCCATTTGAGACAACCCGAGGGGGAGGGGGAGAGAGATGGATGGGTTGTTGATCCCGTTCTGTGATAGGTACTGTGTGTGTGTTGACAGATAGACGTACGTTGCTGATATGGTCCTGTGTTTTCTTGATTCTCTGCATCTCTGGCGTGTCGGCCACAGCACTGAAACCTTTCCCTTTGTTCTTCTCAAACTCCTCCTTGTACTGCACCTGGAACACACACAATCACACCCGGTAAGACCACACTGTATAGTCATAGTAAATCGTAACACACACAGAGTAAAAAATAACAGTGAAATGCTTCCTTATGGTAACAACAGCGTGGCTATACGGGGTAATTGAGAGAGCCATGTACATATAACTAGACACGAATGAAATGTAAAAATATATATAGAGAGAGAGAGCGAGAGACTTCCTGTTGCCAGGGCAGTGAGACCATACACAGGATGTGCTGACATAGCCTTATAAGGTCACACCAAGAGGTGTGTGCACAACAGAGAGGGTGTGTATTAATGCACATGGATATATGGTATATGCATAGCAGGGATTCCATTAGGAAAACGTGGCACTGGACATTTGACCAGCAGCCTTTTAATTCTACTGGACAATGGACTGGACCCATATGCATTGGTAGCGTAACCTGATCAGAATGCCAGAAATCCCATTTTAGATGGTAATTCATACAAACAGAACATGCAAGTTGAGGATGCAACGACGTGCACAGTCCCCTTCTTGACGAATTGTGATCTGCAGTCGTGGCCAAAAGTTTTGAGAACGACACAAATATTAATTTCCACAAAGTTTGCTGCTTCAGTGTATTTAGATATTTTTGTCAGATGTTACTATGGAATACTGGAGTATAATTACAAGCATTTCATAAGTGTCAAAGGCTTTTATTGACAATTACATGAAGTTGATGCAAAGCCAGCTCACCAGCTCACTCTCTTTGCAGTGTTGACCCTTCTTTTTCAAGACCTCTGCAATCTGCCCTGGCATGCTGTCAATTAACTTCTGGGCCACATCCTGACTGATGGCAGCCCATTCTTGCATAATCAATGCTTGGAGTTTGTCAGAATTGTTTGTTTTTTGTTGTTGTTGTTTGTCCACCAGCCTCGAGGATTGACCACACATTCTCAATGGTATTAAGGTCAGGTTTGCTACCCTTCTTGACACCCTGCCATCCTCCAAAAGTCTTTGTCTCACTGTGCATGCAGATGCACTCACACCTGCCTGCTGCCATTCCTGAGGAAGCTCTGTACTGGTGGTGCCCCGATCCCGCAGCTGAATCAACTTTAGGAGACGGCCCTGGCGCTTGCTGGACTTTCTTGGGCACCCTGAAGCCTTCTTCACAACAATTGAACCGCTCTCCTTGAAGTTCTTGATGATCCGATAAATGGTTGATTTAGGTGCAATCTTACTGGCAGCAATATCCTTGCCTGTGATGCCCTTTTTGTGCAAAGCAATGATGATGGCACGTGTTTCCTTGCAGGTAACCATGATTGACAGAGGAAGAACAATGATTCCAAGCACCACCCTCCTTTTGAAGCTTCCAGTCTGTTATTCGAACTCAATCAGCATGACAGAGTGATATCTAGCCTTGTCCTCATCAACACTCACACCTGTGTTAACGAGAGAATCACTGACATGACGTCAGCTGGTCCTTTTGTGGCAGGGATGAAATGCAGTGGTAATTTTTTTAAAGTTCATTTGCATGGCAAAGAGGGTCTTTGCAATGAATTGCAATACCTCTGATCACTCTTCATAACATTCTGTAGTATATGCAAATTGCCATCATACAAACTGAGGCAGCAGACTTTGTGAAAATTAATATTTGTGTCATTCTCAAAACTTTGCCACTACTGTACTATCCCCCATAGTAAAAACAAAGTTGACCTATTCTATTGGTCAGTTTGTTGAGAAAGAAATAGACTATTCCAAACAGTTTCTGGGACAGTTGCGGGATGATTGATCCCAAATTCATACAACCAGTAGGTCAATTTGTTAAAAAGCAAATGAGTCTGATGAAACAGATCAGAACATTTAGCTTAACATGTTGATACGATTCCTTCTTCACATTATAAAATGGCAGCAATGCACACAAGGCAGAAGGATACGCACGAATGTTCGTTCCATAATGCAATTTGCGGGAAACCACGCACCGCACATGCGATCGGTTTCATGTGAAAGATGAAAACAGCCGTTAAGACAACTAGCATGGGTTGTTAATGACTAAAATTGTGCCTTTGGATACTGGATAATTTAAGTTAATTTAAAATAATTGCATGATTTTGGCTAGCCTACTTTGAAAACAAGGTAAGACATGCCTCATAATATGTCGTAAAACGTTCAGCTTTCAAACAATGAAGTATATTTTTTCCAGCTCATTGCAAAGTGGTGTGTGACACGCTGATGAAGCCTGCCTTCCACTGCTTATTGCCGCGTTCAGAACAACTGGGAAATATCGGACTTCAATGCGTTTCGAGTCAACTGGGAACACTGGGAGGGGGGAATAAAATTATAAACTAGCTCCGGCTGGGAAAACTAGTTTTGAACAGTCATCCAACTCGGGAATTCCAAGTCTGGAACTCGGCCTCTTTCTAGAGGTCTGACTTTCCGACCTGAAGTTCCATGTTTTGAAAGCATCATATCATATCAAAAAGCATTTGAAAGCATCATATCATATCAAAAAGCATTTGAAAGCATCATATCATATCAAAAAGCATTTGAAAGCATCATATCATATCAAAAAGCATTTGAAAGCATCATATCATATCAAAAAGCATTTGAAAGCATCATATCATATCAAAAAGCATCATATCATATCAAAAAGCATTTGAAAGCATCATATATCAAAAAAGCATTAGCCTTTCGAGACGCTTCAGCAGCGGCTCTCGTGCCGTCTGACACGTAAGATACAAATTAACCTACAGACCGATCAGCATGACCTGTCAAATGTATTTACATTGACTGGTATTTCCACCAATGAATAGGCAAAAAATGCATTATTTCACAATTAGATTTTTTTCTTCCCCCAGACAATTGACCGGGTGCCAATTCATTTTATTAAATCGACTTTCCTATTTATATTGAAAAACAAAAAGCTAAATTAAAGCCAAAAGCCGGCTATTACCGGAAACCCTGATGCATAGGTCTGTGTGTCTGTGTGTGCTTACCCATCCCTTCCCAGTGTGACCCTCAGTATGACAGGAAGTGACCAGCCCATGGAATCAGATGGGTATCACTCTAATGACAACACAGCAGTCACACACAGCTGGCCTACTTTACCGACGACGCAACACTTGTGGATTCATACACACATTCATACACACAAAGTACCAACCCATACACACACAGAAGTACATACATACTTAGGTTCCCTATGAAACACAATACAGGCCCAGTGACATGTCAAAAATGACAATCACTTCCCTCTCTCTCTGGTGCTTGACTGCACCAATAAACAAATATCCGTCTGCCTGCCCACCCCTGGAAGAGCCTGCTGCAATAATCCATTACCAAGCAGCACCCCATCCAGTCTCACACTCAGAAATACAATATCTAGATTAGGATAGATAATGTATTTCTATGACTACACTCCTCTCCTCTGACAGCCAGCCAGCCTGACTGTTGTTTTAAGGATTGGGCAGTCCCACACCCTACGTGTTTGATTGGTTTATTGGTAGACAGGAAAGTGGAGAGAAGACCGGAAAGTAGGGAGAGGTGCAATCTGGGCCAGATTGGAACCCATGCTGACTCATGTTGGTCAGGGTCTGTGGCTCTAAACGCTCCTTGACCACAGGTCACCTGACTGCTGTTTGACTGACACAGCTCTACAGAGTGCTGACCTGTCCTCTACCCCACACACCTTGTGAGGATAGGCAGGAAATGACTGGGCCATAATTCACAATGTGTGTGTGACATGTGTGTCCCATTTGTGTGTGTCTTAAATTTAGCACTAACTCTTTTCAACATTTGATCTTTCTGGTTCCTCCCATGTTTAAGTGAAAGACAGAAAAAGTACATCATTTTTTGCATGTAAACAGCCAATTTGAATTTCTGGCCAGGTATTTCTGGAAGGTATTCAAACAATCACTTTTTCAAAATTTTGTTAAATTACAGCCTTATTCTAAAATGGATGAAATCATTTCAGTCAATCTACACACAATACCCGATAATGACAAAGCGAAGGCAGGTTGGGGAAATCGTTGCACATTTATTAAGAATAAAAAAACAGAAAGAAATGACTTACCGAAGTATTCAGACTAGAGGTCGACCGGTTATGATTTTAACGCCGATACCGATTATTGGAGGACTAAAAAAGCCGATACCGATTTTAAAAAATGTTTTTGTAATACTGACAATTACAACAATACTGAATGAACACTTATTTTATCTTAATATAATACATCAGTAAAATCAATTTAGCCTCAAATAAAATGAAACATGTTCAATTTGATTTAAATAATGCAAAAACAAAGTGTTGGAGAAGAAAGTAAAAGTGCAATATGTGCCATGTAAATAAGCTAACTTTAAGTTCCTTGCTCAGAACATGAGAACATATGAAAGCTGGTGGTTCCTTTTAACAGGAGTCTTCAACATTCCCAGGTAAGAAGTTAAGTTGTAGTTATTATAGGACAATTTCTCTCTACGGTTTGTATTTCATATACCTTTGACTATTGGATGTTCTTATAGGCACTTTAGTATTGCCAGTGTAACAGTATAGCTTCCGTCCCCCTCCTCGCTCCTACCTGGGCTCAAACCAGGAACACATCGTCAACAGCCACCCTCGAAGCATCGTTACCCATCGCTCCACAAAAGCCGCGGCCCTTGCAGAGCAAGGGGAACAACTACTCCAAGTCTCAGAGCGAGTGACGTTTGAAACGCTATTAGCGTGTACCCCGCTAACTAGCTAGCCATTTCACATCGGTTACACCAGCCTAATCTCGGGAGTTGATAGGCTTGAAGTCATAAACATCTCACTACTTGAAGCACTGCTGGCAAAACGCACAAAAGTGCTGTTTGAATGAATGCTTACAAGCCTGCTGGTGCCTACCATCGCTCAGTCAGACTGCTCTATCAAATCAGACTTAAATTATAACATAATAATACACAGAAATACAAGCCGTTGGTCATTAATATGGTCGAATCTGGAAACTATCATCTCGAAAACAAGATGTTTATTCTATCAGTGAAATACGGAACCATTCTGTATTTTATCTAACGGGTGGCATCCATAAGTCTAAATATTCCTGTTACATTGCACAACCTTCAATGTTGTGTCATAATTACGTAAAATTCTGGCAAATTAGGCGGCCCAAACTCTTGCGTTCATTGACTCTGCGTGCAATGAACGCAAGAGAAGTGACAATTTCACCTGGTTAATATTGCCTGCTAACCTGGATTTCTTTTAGCAAAATATGCAGGTTTAAAAATATATACTTCTGTGTACTGATTTTAAGAAAGGCATTGATGTTTATGGTTAGGTACAGTCGTGCAACAATTGTGCTTTTTTCGCAAATGCTCTTTTGTTAAATCATCCGTTTGGCGAAGTTGGCTGTCTTTGTTAGGAAGAAATAGTCTTCACAGAGTTCGCAACGAGCCAGGTTAGCAGGCAATATTAACTAAATATGCAGGTTTAAAAATATATACTTGTGTATTGATTTTAAGAAAGGCATTGATGTTTATGGTTAGGTACACATTGGAGCAAGACAGTCCTTTTTTGCGAATACGCACCGATTATATGCAACGCAGGACACACTAGATAAACTAGTAATATCATCAACCATGTGTAGTTAACTAGTGATTATGATTGATTGTTTTTTTATAAGATACGTTTAATGCTAGCTAGCAACTTACCGTGGCTTCTTACTGCATTCGCGTAACAGGCAGTCTCCTCGTGGAGTGCAATGTAATCAGGTGGTTAGAGCGTTGGACTAGTTAACTGTAAGGTTGGAAGATCGAATCCCCGAACTGACAAGGTAAAAATCTGTCATTCTGCCCCTGAACAAGGCAGTTAACCCACCGTTCCTAGGCCGTCATTGAAAATAAGAACGTGTTCTTAACTGACTTGCCTAATTAAAAATCGGCCATTCCGATTAAATCGGTCGACCTCTTAATTCAGACCCTTTGCTACACAACAAGAAATTGAGCTCAGGTGCACATCCTGTTTCCATTGATCATCCTTGAGATGTTTCTACAACTTGGGAGTCCACCTGCGGTAAATTCAATTGATTGGACATGATTTGGAAAGGCACACACCTGTCTATATAAAAAGGTTGCACAGCTGACAGTGGATGTCAGAGACAAAAACCAAGCCATGAGGTTGAAGGAATTGTCCGTAGAGCTCCGAGACAGGATTGTGTCCACGCACAGATCTGAGGAAGGGTACAACAACGTCTGCCACAGTGAAGGTCCCAAAGAACACAGTGGCCTCAATCATTCTTAAATGGAAGACGTTTGGAACCACCAAGACTGACAGAACTCCAGAGTTCCTCTGTTGAGATGAGAGAACCTTCCAGAAGGACAACCATCTCTGCAGCACTCCACCAATCAGGCCTTTATGGTAGAGTGGCCAGACAGAAGCTAATCCTCAGTAAAAGGCATGACAAGCCCGCTTGTAGTTTGCCAAAGGTCACCTAAGGGAAAGGACTCAGACCATGAGAAAACAAGATTCTCTAGTCTCGTGAAATCAAGATTGAACTCTTTGGCCTGAATGCCAACAGGAGGAAACCTGGCACCATCCCTACGGTGAAGCAGGGTGATGGGCAGCATCCTGCTGTGGGGATGTTTTCCAGAGGCAGGGACTGGGAGACTAGTCAGGATCAAGGCAAAGATGAACAGAGCAAAGCAGAGATCATTGATGAAAACCTGCTCCAGAGAGTTCAGGACCTCAGACTGGGGCGAAGGTTCACCTTCCAACAGGACAATGACCCTAAGTACACAGCCAAGACAATGCAGGAGCGGCTTTGGGACAAGTCTCTGAATGTCCTTGAGTGGCCCAGCCAGAGCCCGAACATCTCTGGAGAGACGTGAAGATAGCTGTGCAGCGACGCTCCCCATCCAACCTGACAGAGCTTGAGAGGATCTGCAGAGAAGAATGGGAGAATCTCCCCAAATACAGGTGTGCCAAGCTTGTAGCGTCATACTCAAGAAGACTCAACGCTGTAATTGCTGCCAAAGGTGCTTCAACAAAGTACTGAGTAAAGAGTCTGAATACTTATGGAAATGTGATATTTAAATAAATACACTACCGTTCAAATGTTTGAGGGCCACTTAGAAATGTCCTTGTTTTTGAAAGAAAAGCAAAATTTTTGTCCATTAAAATATCAAATTGATCAGAAATACAGTGTAGACATTGTTAATGTTATAAATGTCTTGTAGCTGGAAACGGCTGATACTTTATGGAATATCTACATAGGTGTACAGAGGCCCATTATCAGCAACCATCACTCCTGTGTTCCAATGGCACGTTGTGTTAGCTAATCCAAGTTTAGCATTTTAAAAGGCTACTTGATCAGTAGAAGACCCATTGCAATTATGTTAGCACAGCTGAAAACTGTTGTTCTGATTAAAGCAGCAATAAAACTGTCCTTCTTTAGACTAGTTGAGTATCTGGAGCGTCAGCATTTGTAGGTTCGATTACAGGCTCAAAATGGCCAGAAACAAAGAACTTTCTTCAGAAACTTGTCAGTCTATTCTTGTTCTGAGAAAGGAAGTCTATTCTATGCGAGAAATTGCCAAGAAACTGAAGATCTCGTATAATGCTGTGTACTACTCCCTTCACAGAGCAGCACAAATTGGCTCTAATTAGAATAGAAGGAGTGGGAGGCCCAGGTGCAGGTATTCTCTAGTTTGAGAAACAGACGCCTCACAAGTCCACAACTGGCAGCTTCCTTAAATAGTACCCGCAAAACACCAGACTCAACGTCAATAGTGAAGAGGCAACTACGGGATGCTGTCCTTTTAGGTAGCTGGGAATAAAAATCTGCCGTTTCCAGCTACAATAGTCATTTACCACATTAACAATGTCTATACTGTATGTCTTATCAATTTGATGTGATTTTAAAAATGGACAAAAACAAGGACATTTCTAAGTGACCCCAAACTTTTGAACGGTAGTGGACATACATTTGCAAACATTTCTCAAAACATGTTTCTGCTTTGTCATATTAGGATATTGTGTGTAGATTGACGAGAGGGGAAAAAAACAATTTAATTCATTTCAGAATAAGGCTCTAATGTAACCAAATGTGGAATAAGTCAAGGGGTCTGAATACTTCCCGAATGCACCTTATGTGATCATTAGTCGGGAAACCAAATAGTTTTACTGACGGCTGCCTTTCAGATCTTCTACTGCGTACACCCCCACTCTCCTGTTCTAGCAGTATGACAAACCAATGTATTTTCCAGACAGTTTTATTAGGGCCAACTGTCTCTCATAACCTTTCACCCCCAGTCTTCTCAACACTCCCAGCCCCCTACATCCATGTCCAGATCTCCCAGCAGCCCCCAGGCCTCAGACCCTGGCCAATAGAAATCAGCCTTCTATCACAGGATGTACCAGAATAACAGTATTTGGAGAGGGGAGAAAGAAAAACAGACCAAAACTGGGTCACCTGTTATTGCTATAATAAAGATGAGATTGGAGATATGCTCTCTGCACACTAAAGAGTTGGTGGTGTGTGTGTGTCCGTTTTAGAACTACTGCACGTTGTCATATGATGTAGGCTGTGTGTGTTGTTTACACGTAGCAGAGATGTGGAGCTAGTTGATCTTCTCTGTAGGTTGCTGCTGGAGATACTAGGCTCCAGCATCTGTCAGTGGTCTCATTAGCCTCCTCTGAGAATGTGTGTGTGCGTGTGGCTGGACTCTTATCGCCGTGTGGCCATGTTGCCTCGGTCTGTTTGTTTACTGGTCTTCCAGGATCCTCCCAGTCCTCTTGGAGGCCCCTGGGAGCTGGTGGACAGACTACATACACTGAGACTGTCAGTCAGTATGGCTGCTAATCCACAGCTAACCCCAACACACACACCCCCCTCCCCTCCCCTCGTAATCCGGATTGGCGGTGGTGCTATTAACGAGCATGGGTCCGGACTGTGACTGTGATGGCCCTTTCTCCAACTCTAGTCTTCTAGTCATCCTCTCACTTTATACAGAGAAAGAGATGGAACGAGAGAGACCAGTGAGGGGGCATCGGGGCTCAGTCGGACTATAGTTTCCAGTCCACCTGACTCTTGTGGCAACAAAAAAAGAAAGAAGAGCTGTTGGGAAAGATCAGAGAGAAAGAGACGGGCACAGATGGTGTTTTTTCTGCATGGGGTGTGTTAAGTCTGCTCAACCCACAGCAACTAATAACCAGTCCTCCTAAATACGTATCATAGTCACACATATGAGAACATGCTTATTAATATATACTAAAGGATTTACGTATTTTTTTTAAATGTAGCCGTGTACGAGTTGTGTAAGTGTGTGTGTGTGGGGAATACTCCATGTAATTGTGGCTGACTAAGGGCCCTTTGTGAGCATCCCATAGATGTTTCCTGAATATACTGTGTGTGTGGCCGGAGCACAGAGGCCCTGTCATAGATTATTAGAGGAGAAGACAGGAAATAGGCTCGGACTCAAACTCTCCGTGTGTCTCGGAAACCGTCAACATCCAAGTGTGTGTGTGTGTAACTAGCTACTGTACATCCGTGTGTGTGTGCCCGTGTCCATGCTAGCTCATCATTCGAGTGTGTGTGAGCGGCGAATGGAAGTTGAGGGTGCGTGTGGGGAACTGGGGCCGCTTCTCCTGTCCCCCTCACCACCGCCTACAGTGTTGCCACGGGAACCCTATTGCTATGGTAGCAGGGTAGGGAGGTCCGTCACACCTCATTACAATAGTTTACGAGAGGGAGAGAAAGGAAGGCACTGACACAGGAAGAGGGAGGAGGGTGGTCGAAGGAGGAAGAGATAAGTGAAATCTGAAGAGGAAGGAAATGAGAGGAATGCAGAAAAAGAGAGAAGCGGAGACAGAGGATCTTCGTCATAAAGAGGGGGGCGCTCTATTGGCCTGAGGGGTACTTTCTGTCTGGAGGAGGTCAAATATGAATGAACAAAAGAGAACAGTGGGAGGGGAAAACACCAAGGAGGAAGAAAAGGAGAACTGAGTGGAGGAGAATCAGCGATGACACAGGCAGAGAACAGAGCAGGAAGATAAATGGAGGATGACTATACGCAAACATGTGGGAGAGAGAGAGAATGCACATAAATCCTAGCAGTTTAAAAGGAGTGTCTCCACAAATAGGCCTGAGCGTCATAGGTCATTAGAGCGTCATAGGTCATTAGAGCGTCATAGGTCATTAGAGCGTCATAGGTCATTAGAGCCAGAGCATCATAGATACATTTCAATATGAGGATCAGTGATGAGGCCTCGTAAGCATCTTTAATTACTTCCACACTAACGGCGTTATGAGACCTGTGGACCGGGATTATCTGTGTTCTGGTGAGTAGGTAGGTACCTGGCTCTGCATCTTGCTCTGCTGTTTGAGGCGGAGGTTCTCAGGAGTGTCGGCCACGCAGGTAAAGTTTGTCTTGGGGTAGTGTCTGTAAAAAAACACACAGGAGAGGAAAACATTAGCCCAGGGCATTCACACAGGCACACCATCTAGAACTGTGGTTCACACACACACACACACACACACACACCTTTTAACCCGCTGTAATTACAGCCATAAAATGGTGATGCATTTCCAGTGTAGACTTTTTGTTTGGTAGATTGTACTTTAGGCACAGAAACAGAGTTCTAAGCCTGCGTTTTGAACTGAAAGTCATTCACGTTAGCAGCCAATATGAACGAGAGGTATCAGGTGACTTCCCTGGAGTCCAGGCCAAGCAGGATCATACAGCCTACACAGGGGGGGTTACAGGATCAGATGGAAATCATGGTCAGTCTGTCGCCTCGCTCTTCCTCACAAATATCGTCATTCATTTGCCAGAATGTTACACCTTCATCGCATAAGGATGGAAGGTTGTGTGATGTTACAGCTAGATTTACACATACAGCCAATACCACCTAGTAAGGTACAGTGGGGCAAAAAAGTATTTAGTCAGTCACCAACTGTGCAAGTTCTCCCACTTAAAAAGATGAGAGGCCTGTCATTTTCATCATAGGTACACTTCAACTATGACAGACAAAATGAGAAAAAGAAATCCAGAAAAATCACATTGTAGGATTTTTAATGAATTTATTTGCAAATTATGGTGGAAAATAAGTATTTGGACACCTACAAACAAGCAAGATTTCTAGCTCTCACAGACCTGTAACTTCTTCTTTAAGAGGCTCCGCTGTCCTCCACTCGTTACCTGTATTAATGGCACCTGTTTGAACTTGTTATCAGTATAAAAGACACCTGTCCACAACCTCAAACAGTCACACTCCAAACTCCACTATGGCCAAGACCAAAGAGCTGTCAAAGGACACCAGAAACAAAATTGTAGACCTGCACCAGGCTGGGAAGACTGAATCTACAATAGGTAAGCAGCTTGGTTTGAAGAAATCAACTGTGGGAGCAATTATTAGGAAATGGAAGACATACTTGCTTAAGCCAGTACATGTCCAGGCCCGTCTGAAGTTTGCTAGAGAGCATTTGGATGATCCAGAAGATTGGGAGAATATCATATGGTCCGATGAAACCAAAATAGAACTTTTTGGTAAAAACTCAACTCGTCGTGTTTGGAGGACAAAGAATGCTGAGTTGCATCCAAAGAACACCATACCTACTGCGAAGCATGGGGGTGGAAACATCATGCTTTGGGGCTGTTTTTCTGCAAAGGGACCAGGACGACTGATCCGTGTAAAGGAAATAATGAATGGGGCAATGTATCGTGAGATTTTGAGTGAAAACCTCCTTCCATCAGCAAGGGCATTGAAGATGAAATGTGGCTGGGTCTTTCAGCATGACAATGATCCCAAACACACCGCCCGGGCAATGAAGGAGTGGCTTCGTAAGAAGCATTTCAAGGTCCTGGAGTGGCCTAGCCAGTCTCCAGATCTCAACCCCATAGAAAATCTTTGGAGGGAGTTGAAAGTCTGTTTTGCCCAGCAACAGCCCAAAACATCACTGCTCTAGAGGATATCTGCATGGAGGAATGGGCCAAAATACCAACTTGCACAATTGGTGGCTGACTAAATACTTTTTTTGCCCCACTGTATATAATGACAACCCACCCAAACTAGGCCTATCTGAAATAGGAAAATGATCAATGACATCGCCAAGGAGCCTTATTGCCGTAGCAGATTGCTAAACTGTATTTTAAAATGTGGATAATACACACTACCGATCAAAGGTTTTAGAACACCGACTCAATCCAGGGTTTTTCTTTATTTTTTACATTGTAGAATAATAGTGAAGACATCACAGCTATGAAATAACATATGGAATCATGTAGTTACCAATAAAAAGTGTTAAACCAATCAAAATATATTTGCCTTGATGACAGCTTTGCACACTTGGCATTCTTCAACCAGCTTCATGAGGTAGTCACCTGGAATGCATTTCAATTAACAGGTGCGCCTTGTTAAATTAATTTGTGTAATTTCTTTCCTTCTTAATGCATTTGAGCCAATCAGTTGTGGTAAGGGTGGTATATAGAAGATAGCCCTATTTGGTAAAACACCAAGTCCATATTATGGCAAGAACAGCTCAAATAAGCAAAGAAACAACAGTCCAACATTACTTTAAGACATGAAGGTCAGTCAATACAGAACATTTCAAGAACTTTGAAAGTTTCTTCAAGGGCAGTCACAAAACCCAACAAGCACTATGATTAAACTGGCTCATGAGGAACGCTATAGGAAAGGAAGACACAGAGTTACCTCTGCTGCAGAGGATAAGTTCATTAGAGTTACCAGTCTCAGAAACTGCAGCCCAAATAAATGTTTCACAGAGTTCAAGTAACAGACACATCTAAACATCAACTGTTCAGAGGAGACAGCATGAAATCAGGCATTCACGGCCCGAATTGCCGCAAAGAAACCACTACTAAAGGACACAAATAAGAAGAGACTTGATTGGGCCAAGTACCACAAGCAATGGACATTAGACCGGTGGAAATGTGTCCTTTGGTCTGGAGTCCAAATTAGAGATTTTTGGTTCCAACCACAGTGTCCTTGTGAGACACAGTGTGGGTGAACGGATGATCTCCGCATGTGTATTTCCCACCATGAAGCATGGAGGTGGTGGTGTTATGGTGTGGGCGCTGCTTTGCTGGTGACACTGTCAGTGATTTATTTAGAATTCAAGGCAAACTTAACCAGCATGGCTACCACAGCATTCTGCAGCAATACAACATCCCATCTGGTTTGGGCTTAGTGGGACTATCATTTGTTTTTCAACAGGACAAAGACCCAACACACCTCCAGGCTGTGTAAGGGCTATTTTACCAAGAAGGAAAGTGATGGCGTATCCCCCGACCTCAATCAAATTGAAATGGTTTGGGATGGGTCAGCACCGCAGAGTGAAAGAAAAGCAGCCAACAAGTGCTCAGTATATGTGGGAACTCCTTCCAAGACTGTTGGAAAAGCATTACAGGTGAATCTGGTTGAGGGAAGGCCAAGAGTGTGCAAAGCTGTCATCAAGGCAAATGGTGGCTATTTGAATAATCTCAAGTATAACATTTATTTTGATTTGTTTAACACTTTTTGTTTCCTACATGATTCCATCTGTGTTATTTCATAGGTTTGATGCCTTCACTATTATTCTACATGTAGAACATAGTAAGAACAGTCCCTGGTGAGAGGGGAATTCTTTTTAAAAACCAATGGAGCTGGCTTCGAGGTCCAGATTTGACTTTAAGGGGGCTAGGATTTTAAGGAAAGCAAGGCAGTTCAAATAACCCTCAGTCATTGTTAAGAGTTTGTCTCCAGTGTGAATTAGGAACCCCTGCAGACAGATGACATCTCTAACAGAACACAAAAAGTCTGTTTCTATGGGGCCCCTGTCAAGAGAGGTGATTGGCGGGGGGGGTATGGATTGTGGGGAGCTGTTTCTTTCAAGGTTACTAAATGCCTGGTTGAGAGTCAAAGCAGGTGTGGAAACACACCACCCACAGAGGACAACAGGAAGAGTAACAGAATGCAACACAGGGAGAGAGAGAGGGCCAGGGAGAAACATAGTCACTGGGAAAATTGTCATGGTTTTCTCCTCCACCAGAGCATGAACATAAAGCTCTTCTTGAATGGGTTTTTGGGGGATTTCTGGTCTGGTCAACCACACACACGGAACCGAGCCAGCCAGTCCCACCTCCCACTGCCCTTGAAAAACACTCTGCCTCAAAAGCATGCTTCACAGACCCAAACACATTCTACATACACACCGGGCACAATTCCAAAAGCCCCGGACTGCAGACTTGCTTGCTTGATTCCTGATCTGTGTAAGCGATGCGTACAAGTATGTTTTTATACACCAGAGCTTTTCCTGCTAAACTCAGCTGCACTCCTCCTTATGCTGCCTGCCAGTTCACTCCTCCTTATGCTGCCTGCCAGTTCACTCCTCCTTATGCTGCCTGCCAGTTCACTCCTCCTTATGCTGCCTGCCAGTTCACTCCTCCTTATGCTGCCTGCCAGTTCACTCCTCCTTATGCTGCCTGCCAGTTCACTCCTCCTTATGCTGCCTGCCAGTTCACTCAGTTGTCCTGAAGGCAACGAGAAGCACAACGAGGTTCAGGTCAACACAGAAAGGAAAAAAAAAAAAAACTCAACTGAATCTAGCTGCTCATATGGACTCCACTACCCAGCATGCCCCAGGGGGTGGGACGACCACAATCTCCCCCCCCTCTCCATGCCTCGGGGTATCCCAGTTAGGTAATATGTTTTGTGTTTCCTTGACGACCTGGTAAACACATTGAATTTCCATTTAAACTTATGTAGAGAGATGGACGAGCTTTAAGCCTCAAACGACGAGGCCTTCTGAAGAACGCGGTGCAATTATCTCCAACCGGGAATGAGAAAGTAATTAACAAGCACTTTTAAACCCAACACACAGCTCAAACAGCAGAGGGGGAGTGTGAGTCCATAGTACTGTGAAAGTGCTGAACAGAGCACTTTGCAGGCTCTGTGTGATATTAAGATTACTTTCCTGGTCAATTACACACGAGGACCAACCAAAATGTGACTTCTGCTTTTAACCCAACCCCTCCGAAAGACACACAAACAGGTTTTTGGAGAGGTGTGGGGGGCTGCCACACTGAGCAACCAGGGAGCTGTTGTTGTGTGAGGGTCGAGGGCCTTGCTCAAGGACACAACGGCAGGCAAAGGCATCTAGGATTTGACACCAGCAACCTTCTGGTTGCCAGCTCACGTCCTGGGCGATTTTTCCTGTCGGACCCGGGATTTCGAACTGGAAACCCTCTAACGGCTAGGCTACGTGCAACCCTCCTTGCACTCGAGCACGCAAGCGCACACACAGCACGGTATGCTCAAACACACACGTTCCTGAAGAGGCAGAGAGGGTGCTGCTCTCAGATCCCATTCAAATGTGGCGGTTGGCCGTGCTACTGGCAGCATCGATCAGGCTGAGAGAGCTGAAGCCTCCGTTTGCCATTATCATGTGTTACGTTTGGTAGCAGCATCTTGTGGTAGCCTGCGGCGCTGTTCCTTAGCGCACGAGGAGTGTGACTGGGCGGCTCGGGTAAACCGATTGTTTGTAGGTTTTGTTTGGGGACACGGGTGTGTCTGGTTGGTTTGTGGCTGTGGCCAGCGTGTGCTCTACAGAGCACCTTTGTGTTTTAGGCTGCTGCAGCGTGGAACAGAGAGACGAGTGTGCAGCTGGCACACAGATACCCGATACCCATTGTGTGTTTGAGCTTGTATTGGTGTGCAGTTTGTGTGTGGACGAGTTTAACTATACTCGTTTGTCCCAGAAGTCCCCACAAGAAAAGTAAACAAAACAAAAGAAATTGGGAACATTTTGTTTGTCCCCACAAGGTGAAATGCTATTTCTAGGGGGTTTAGGGTGAAAGGTTAGAACTAGTGTTAGAATTAGGGTTAAGAGCTAGGTTTGGGGTTAAGGTTAGGAAAGACAGGATTTTGAACGGGACTGAATTGTGTCCCCACAAAGTTAGACATACAAGAACGTGTGTGCCGCGCGCACGAAGGCTATGTAATGCTTGTACATGCATGAGTCTGGAGTCAGAAACCGACAACACTCCTCTGTCAGGCTGCAGTGTAACGAGGTTAGGAGTCACACACGGCCTCCCCCTGCTCATCAATGACAGCCACAAACACACACTACTGCTCTGTAACAGTCAACATGATGGAACAGGAACTAACCCACTGCCCAGGAGAGAGTGAAGGCTATTAGCATAGTGGAACTAGAAGCGGGCGGAAAAATTACTTTCTGGAAGGCCACACCCACTCCTGTCCATAGGGGGCACTCAAGGACAAAGCAGCTGATCTAGGATCAGTTTACCCCCAATGCTAAATTAATTAGCCTAACCCTTAAAATGGGATGAGAAAACCTGATGTGACCCTGGATCACGGTTAGGCAAAAGGTCAAATGGCAGCTACTCTGAGGTAGGTTGGGGCAGAGTACTATAGAGTAGATATATGGTAGTAAACCTCTGGTTTTATCGTGGGACTGAGCTGGTGTAGACAGCTCTGTGTTCTGCTAAGGCCCGAGCCGTTGTGAATTCTCGTCTGACTGACGTCCACACAGGGAGACCGACAGAAGCCGTTAGACCAAGTCTAAAAATGCTAAAACATGACTGGCTGAGATGTTTCACTGACTGGGTTCTTATCCAACTCAGTTTCTATCAAGACCTGCCACTGAGCACTTGGGCAAACTGTGGAAAGTACCCTGTGCTGCGACAACACTGGGATTATGTTATTCTCTCTGAACGAATGGCTGGTGTTGACTTCTGTTAAATCATTAACTATACAGTTGCACACAATTTGAAAGTAAAACTTGCCTACTGTGTGACTAGAGAACAGGGCTCTTCGAATCTGAGCCTGGAGGTCTGGGGTACTGCTGGGTTTCTGTTCTGCCCGTCCTGATAATTCATTGCACCCAAATGGTGTCGCAGTCAAAGAGGGGGAGATTGATAATCAGCAGTAGTACTTTGACTCAAAGTAGCGATTTGTAAATATAAAATCACAAAAAAGGTGGGGTTAGCTGGTGCTACTCGGCTGTACCTGCACCAAAACGCCGGTCACTCTCATCCAATACCTTGTTCTCCATCTTTTTAAACAGTGAGCAAAGATGTTTTCAGCACTTATTTCCATGACGGATCAAAACTCATTTCCCACCACACTCTCTCTCTCTGCAGCAGACATACACAGAGCAATATTTTTGGAACATCAAAAATCGGTATTGAATCGCAATGCATATAGAATGGTGCGTCGCAATGCATATCGTACGGGCACCTAAGTACAGTCATAACATCGTATGGTGAGATCCCTGGCAGTTCCCGGGCCTAAAACAACAGTGGAACGGACTTGGGAGGTCCAGATTTGAATTTGCCTGCTATAGAACATGGTGAGACTGGTCAAGGTGAAACTGCCTCTATAAACACTATTGATTCCATTAAAAGTTTGGTTTGCAGCGTTCATGAATCCAGGGGTCATGAGAACAACAGCGGTATGACAGTAGCTTGCCCAAGGCGCGCTCTCTCTCTCTCTCTCTCTCTCTCTCTCTCTCTCTCAAACCCCATGGAAACAAATCGTCAAGAAAAACGTCCAATCTGTCCGTCCTCCTAAATCTCCCGCAATCCCCTCGTGAGCTGGCCGACTAATCAGGGCACAGGGATTCTCAGCCCAGCTGTGGGTGGGCAGCGTTCAGTGAAAACAAACAGGCGTCTATCAGCTGCTGACAGACATGAAACTGTGATGATAGCATAGTTTACCACAGTAAAACCACAACACAGCGCGAGTGGAGTTAGAGCCAGCATTCCTTCCCTGGAGAGGGAGTCTCCTCCACGGGTAGGGGTTTACACGCTGACGGATAGGGGTTTACACGCTGACGGATAGGGGTTTACACGCTGACGGATAGGGGTTTACACGCTGACGGATAGGGGTTTACACGCTGACGGATAGGGGTTTACACGCTGACGGATAGGGGTTTACACGCTGACGGATAGGGGTTTACACGCTGACGGATAGGGGTTTACACGCTGACGGATAGGGGTTTACACGCTGACGGATAGGGGTTTACAGAAATGGAAAGAAGAGCATTACACAGTCTGGAGGGGCCTGCTTCCTGAAGGAGGGATAGCGAGAACGGAGGTCTGAGGAGAGAATAGGGATGATCCTGCCAAAGGCAAAGCCGCCTGATCTCTCTGAAAGATCGGGATCTAAGAGCGACTGGAGAAGTAGGAAATTCATGGGAAAATCCCTACTCTCCAGTATTCAAAATGAACATGTGTGTGTGTGTGTGTGTTCCTGGTTGGATTCTGGGCAGAGGGACAAGCGTATTGAGAAGCGGAGGAGAAGGTTGCAAGGGTGTAACATTAGTAAAATATAGTTTGTGTTTTCCTGGCATGTATATATTAAGTGCATGCATGTAACTAACTGGAGTCTGAGGGAAGGGGGGATCCTGTGAGTACGTGAGGCAAAGCCGCCTGACTAACTGAAAGATCGTGAGGGAAGGGACTGTGAGTACGTGAGGGAAGGGGGGGGAAAACTGTAGTACGTATTCAAAATGAACATGGGGTGTGTGTAACTGTGATTCTGGGCAGGGGGACAACTGTGACGTGGAGGGAAGGGCAGGGTGTAACTGTTAGTAAAGGGAGGGAATAACTTGTGTTTTCCGTGGGGAAGGGAGGGAACTAACTGTACGTGAGGCAAGGGGGGAACTAACTGTGAGTACGTGAGGGAAGGGGGGAACTAACTGTGTGCACGTGAGGGAAGGGGGGAACTAACTGTGTGCACGTGAGGGAAGGGGGGAACTAACTGTGTGCACGTGAGGGAAGGGGGGAACTAACTGTGTGCACGTGAGGGAAGGGGGGAACTAACTGTGTGTACGTGAGGGAAGGGGGAACTAACTGTGTGCACGAGAGGGAAGGGAGGGAACTAACTGTGTGCACGTGAGGGAAGGGGGGGACCTAACTGTGTGTACGTGGGGGAAGGGAGGGACACTAACTGTGTGTACGTGAGGGGAGGACAACCTAACTGTGTGTACGTGAGGGAGACCAACCTAACTGTGGTGAGGGAGACCAACCTAACTGTGTGTACGTGAGGGAGACCAACCTAACTGTGTGCACGTGAGGGAGACCAACTAACTGTGTGTACGTGAGGGAAGGGGGACCAACTGTGTGCACGTGAGGGAAGGGGGGAACCAACTGTGTGCACGTGAGGGAAGGGGGGACCAACTGTGTGTACGTGAGGGAAGGGGGACCAACTGTGTGTACGTGAGGGAAGGGGGGAACCAACTGTGTGTACGTGAGGGAAGGGGGGGACCAACTGTGTGTACGTGAGGGAAGGGGGGACCAACTGTGTGTACGTGGGGGGGGGACCAACTGTGTGTACGTGAGGGAGGGGGGACCAACTGTGTGTACGTGAGGGAGACCAACCAACTGTGTGTACGTGAGGGAGACCAACCTAACTGTGTGTACGTGAGGGAGACCAACCAACTGTGTGTACGTGAGGGAGACCAACCAACTGTGTGTACGTGAGGGAGACCAACTGTGTGTACGTGAGGGAAGGGGGGGACCAACTGTGTGTACGTGAGGGAAGGGGGGACCAACTGTGTGTACGTGAGGGAAGGGGGGACCAACTGTGTGTACGTGAGGGAAGGGGGGACCAACTGTGTGTACGTGAGGGAAGGGGGGACCAACTGTGTGTACGTGAGGGAAGGGGGGGGACCAACTGTGTGTACGTGAGGGAAGGGGGGACCAACTGTGTGTACGTGAGGGAAGGGGGGACCAACTGTGTGTACGTGAGGGAAGGGGGGACCAACTGTGTGTACGTGAGGGAAGGGGGGACCAACTGTGTGTACGTGAGGGAAGGGGGGACCAACTGTGTGTACGTGAGGGAAGGGGGGACCAACTGTGTGTACGTGAGGGAAGGGGGACCAACTGTGTGTACGTGAGGGAAGGGGGGACCAACTGTGTGTACGTGAGGGGGGGGACCAACTGGAGGGGGGGACCAACTGTGTGTACGTGAGGGAAGGGGGGGGACCAACTGTGTGTACGTGAGGGAAGGGGGGACCAACTGTGTGTACGTGAGGGAAGGGGGGGACCAACTGTGTGTACGTGAGGGAAGGGGAGGGACCAACTGTGTGTACGTGAGGGAAGGGGAGGGACCAACTGTGTGTACGTGAGGGAAGGGGAGGGACCAACTGTGTGTACGTGAGGGAAGGGGGGACCAACTGTGTGTACGTGAGGGAAGGGGGGACCAACTGTGTGTACGTGAGGGAAGGGGGGGTGTGTACGTGACCAACTGTGTGTACGTGAGGGAAGGGGGGACCAACTGTGTGTACGTGAGGGAAGGGGGGACCAACTGTGTGTACGTGAGGGAAGGGGGGACCAACTGTGTGTACGTGAGGGAAGGGGGGACCAACTGTGTGTAGGGGGGACTAACTGTGTGTAGGGGGGACTAACTGTGTGTATATGAACAGAATATGAAGCCACTTCTTCTTTCCCCAAACACACACAGTGAGAAGAGGCAAAAATGAGAGGGGGATTCCAAGGATTCCTAACCAGCTGTGGGAGCGTGGGCTTGAGTGGGAGTGTGTGTGTGAAGCGTGAGTTGGCTGGTGTGCGTCACTGCTGAGGAATTTCTGGAATTTCTCTTGTTGACCCCCAGAGAAGGAGGGGGGGTGTAAAGCGTGCTCTTTTCCACACCACACACAGCCCTTCTCTTTGGTGAAGCCAAAGACACAAATGGAGGCAAGGAGATAAGGAAGGGAGCCTCCACACTGCTCTAAAGTACACACAGTAGGGTCTGTAACATCACACACACAACCTTGGGTCAGTCTCTGGACCAGTCTTCTGCAATAGGCTAAACCGGCCACTTCTGTTTGGTATGAGGGATGAACACCGGAGCCTTTTGTGAACGTCTATTACCTTTCTCAAACATACACACTTGGGGACAACTTACGCATTGCAGTATGGTCTCTTTTCAAAGCCTTTGTAATTCTTCATGTTTAGAGTCATCTTGCAGATCTCACAGCTGAAGCATCCTTTGTGCCAGTACTGTCAGAGAGAGGGAGAGAGAGAGAAAAATTAGACATTCGTTTCACTGTTCTCAATGCTAGCATGGAGGACCTAAACCACACAGCATATTCACACCAGGAAGTGACATATTTGGATGAATAAGGCCATAACCATCTATTTTAGCTGGAGGAAAGAGGGAGAACGGAGAGAGAGAGAGAGCTCTGTTTGTCGAGGCACAAAGGGGTTAAGGGTCACCAGACCACTTCCTCTGGACCTCTCTACATGGTGGTTATTTATAAGCCATGTCAGGGGGACGTGTGGCAGTGTGCGGAAAGAGAGCGAGAGAGACTGAGGCGAGCATGTTAGCAAAACCCATGCGTGAAGCCCAGCGGCAGACTAGACACCGTGTAGAGCACAGAGCCACGTCCACTTTTAGAGAGAACTGCCAACTCCCACCGTGGCACCCCACCCGCCGGCTCAGCACCCATCTTCTGTAAAAGTTAAACTCCCTCATAGAACAAAGCAGCATTGAGGATCCCTGAACAGTTTCAATGGTGTTTTAGTGATGAAACCTCCTCGTTTGAGCAGCCTGTAAGAAAGCCCCGCTGGGGTGGATGGAGAGGTCGCTGTGTGCAGTTGGAAAGTCATTCCATTAACGCCACTCAGAAAAAACGGCCAGCCAGGTTTCACAATGATGCGAGCGGCTGAGGATAAACACGGTGTTAAATTAAGAGCCAAATGTCCCGGAAAAAGGTTGTTTAACCTAGTTGGCAGCATAATCAGGGCTTCAAAGTCACAACCCCTTGATATTCCTGGCCTTGTGTGGAGATCTAACGTTACTCAGAAATACACACGGGTCACACACACATCTAGTGACTGAACCAGTTTCCCTGCCCTCTATAGCCATACGCAACACTGCCAACAGAGCACATTGAGCTCTCCTGATTGGATGACTAATGGAGAAGACCCGTGTTCAGTTTGATTTGACCCTCTCTTTCTCTTCCTGTCTGTCCATCTGTTCATCTCTGCAAGCCTGGGTCTGCTTCTCTCCCTCTAACCATATTCACAACAGCCCCATCCTTCTTAGTCTCACACCCCCTCTCTCTCTCTCTCTCTCTCTCTCTCTCGACAGCAGGCTGATCTGTGGCCTGAGGGTTCAGAGGGGGACCGAGGGAGGGAGGCTGGAGGGAAAGAGGAAGGAGCATGAAAGGAGGGAGAGGGCGAAGGGAAGGAGAGGGGGTGGATGAGAGCAACGTGAGGGAATGATCTGGCCGTTCCTGCCGTCAAGGGAAGGAAAAAGACAGAGGGAGGAAGAAACCGTCCTTATTAACACGGCTCAGGGGTATTCTCTACTCAGCCACCCCCCGTTTCTCACTATTCCTGTCTTTCACTGAACATTCTGCACACACAAATAAGTCAGCGCACTGAAGCAGACACACAGCAAACATAACCATTCAAACACACACACACACAGTAAATCGTGCAGTGTCCCTGTGGTGGGAAAAGGGCATTACGGCCTGGGGTCTCCATCAGGTCCCTGTGTGCTCTACAGTGACACAGGCTGGGGGTCTCCATCAGGTCCCTGTGTGCTCTACAGTGACACAGGCTGGGGGTCTCCATCAGGTCCCTGTGTGCTCTACAGTGACACAGGCTGGGGGTCTCAGTGACATGGGGGTCAGGTCCCTGTGTGCTCTACAGTGACACAGGCTGGGGGTCTCCATCAGGTCCCTGTGTGCTCTACAGTGACACAGGCTGGGGGTCTCCATCAGGTCCCTGTGTGCTCTACAGTGACACAGGCTGGGGGTCTCCATCAGGTCCCTGTGTGCTCTACAGTGACACAGGCTGGGGGTAAGTAAAATCATGCAGCACACTACTAATTATTATTAGTAATATTATAATATTGATATAGCACACTATAAATAGTCTTCTCTCCTCACTGTCCTGAGAGGGTCAGGATATCCACCATGACAGCCGGGGATACACATTATAAACACTATGGAACAGAGAAGACGACCACAGTGACGAGGGGAGGATTGTAAAACCAGGAGTGTTTCCAGAACATATAGCAGGGTTTCCTGGAAGCAGTTAATCCACTACAGGACAAAGGCATTTGGCTTAAATCCATGACCCCTATTCACTCTGATACCTTTTCAGAATTCTAGTCTGGTCTGGTGTGTTCTCACACTGGCCTTTACGGACGGACCACCCAGGGCTGTGTGTGTGTGAAGCTGCTGACCAGCAGAGCCGGGCTGAGGCAGACAAAGGAGTGGGGGCTCATTCTGGACACCGGCACTGAGCCCTGGTCAATGGAGCTCTGATCCAGAGCCAGCCAGAAACACTGGGCCAACCCTACACCCCAACCATACTGGGCCTACACAGGCCCAGTCAGAGAGATGGGACCCACTGGCAGATGCATCGCCTTCGCCCCTCCCTCTCTGTGGCTATGCCATGTCAAATCCCTGACAGTGCAAACAGAACTACCCGCACAGGGGATTCCATTTCTACTAAATCTAGGCCTCAGCTGTTTCCGGATGTGGCGGCCATTTTTAGTCTGTCTACCTGTCTAAATATTCATCCCGATCTGATGTCTAAACTCCCGTCTCTCTCTGTTACCATACTCTCGACATTCCCTCTGGGCATCACCCCTAATCTGTAATCCCAATGTGTGTTATGGAGAAGCGCTGGATAAACAAATGGAACAGAGGGAGGGCCGACAGAGGGGCGTGTGACTGCGGGTGCTAATGCCTTCAAGCGGAGGGGTAAAGGTGAGCTGAATGGCAGCAGTGGACTTTGATCCTGTGTTTACCGGGGTAAACGCAATATTGACCTTGGGCGAATTCCAGTGCCATAGAGAACAGGCTTGGATTGCAGCCGTGTCAAAAAAATATATACCCGGCCTTCACCCAACCTGCTAACCCACATTCCACCAGGTCAGCCCCCCCCAAGAGCCCATGACCGTCTCTGGGGCTAACACCCTACTGAGCGAGGCGGGGAGAGATTCGTTTAGAACGAGATGACGAGAGTGTCAGTGTTCAGACTCCAGGAAAAACCGTCCGGGGCCTGTGTGGGTGCTGAGGCTGAGAGGCAGGATCTGGCAGTCGGTAAGAGAATCAGGACACTGCAGACACGGAGGCAGAGAAAAATGTAACGCTGTTAAAAGCAGGACTTTCACCCTGAATCAGCGCAGCTCTGGGGTCCAGGGCTACATGTCGTGAACGTGCTCAGGCAGCCGAACGATCCCTCTGTCTGTGACCGAGACCCCGGCCAGTACGGACAGACCCCAGGCTATAGGAGGCACTCCAGACACGTTGTCAGGCTGTGTGCACACCCGATAGGGACACTACTCGACTCACAAGGTTTTCAGTCACACACACACACACAGTGTGTGTTGCCTCAGAGAGCCCCCTCATCTGGATGCCACTAACTCAGGGTTTTCCAAACTGGGTCCCCGTTTTGTTTTTTTGCCCTAGCCCTACACAGCTGATTCAAATAAAATCAACCAATCATCAAGCGTTGATCATTTGAAATCAGCTGTGTTGTGCTAGGGCAAAAAAACAAAACGCGCACCGAGTTTGGGAAACGCTACAATAACTCATTGAAGCCCACGGTTAATTATTGACCAACTCGATGCAGTCGCTTTCACCACACTCAAACTCTTATGTTGGCCAGCGGGAGAACCACAGCACTCACTAAAGTATGCACGTAACACTCATCCACAGACCACTTGGTATGGTGTGTGTGTGTGTGTGTGTGTGTGTGTGTGGATCCCCACTTCGCCTGAACGGTCCCTTTCCCACAGTCTCATCCTAAATCCTCCATCTCACACACAGAGAACAGGAGAAACAAATCGCTCTGTACTCCTATTAATAGAGCCATAGTATTGAGAGCAACGAGTGTCCCAGTTCCATAGACACATACAGAGCACAGAACCTCAGGTGACTGACTTCACCATGGACCCTGCCTCTGATCCGAGTCACAATTAGAGGTGACTGGCTGGAGGGGAAGGGGGGGGGCGCTCACCCTTCGGACAACATGAATCAGCTTTAAATATAATCAACCCACATTTTGCCAGACCGTTTCAAAAGGCCTAATGTCATTTCAGTAGGAAACCATTTCTAGACACTACCAGTGAATTACACAACTCGTTTGTCTGATCAGACAGTATCAGAAAGGCATATTTGAATAAGATCAACTGACAGATCATCAGTGTTAGCCGTTGACACAGTGTATTTGAATGAGCCTGTTATAAACAGTGTCTGTAGAAAGGTCCGGTCAGGGCTGACAAGCAGTAGGCAGACTAGCGTGCAGAGAGTTGGCACTGTTGATCCTGATGAGATCACCAGGAGGGGGCTATTTGGGGGGGGTTGCATATCAGGGCTAGGGCAAAAAACTAAACGTGCAACCCTTGGGGTCCCGGGGACCCAGTTTGGGAAACCCTGAGTTAGTGGCATCCAGATGGGGGGCTCTCTGAGGCAACACACACTGTGTGTGTGACTGAAAACCTTGTGAGTCGAGTAGTGTCCCTATCGGGTGTGCACACAGCCTGACAACGTGTCTGGAGTGCATTCTGACCTTTGAACTAACTAAGACTGTGTACCATGCAGAGATGTTTCTGGATCAAAAGGGGTTTAAGGTGGTCGGTGTGTCAGGGGGTGCAGAAGATTGTTGAGGCCTCCCCCATTACATTTTAGAGGTCCCCCATCTTGGCGGCGTATAAAGTATTTTAGCATTCTAAGCCAATCTCCTGAAATTCTACACGTCCATAATCTTTTCTACATACTTTATACATTTGCTTTTACTCGTTTCAGTTGACACAGAAAGCGTTTTCCCCCATTTTTTTTTTTACAGTTTGGACTTAGGCAACCCGAAGAAAACAAAATGACCCAACACAAGGATTTCAATGAGTGAGAAAAAAAAAAACAGTCATGAATGAATACAATACACTGGGCATTACAGATGAGACACTCCTCTCTGTTCCTGAAAGGTCATATCATAGGTGTTTACTAGATAGAACACAGAGCATCAGACAGCTGTGCTGGAGCCACACAAATCTTAATCGTATCCTCCAGGGCTCTATTTTATAATAATATCTGTGATTAGACCTAACCATAACCAAATATATATATATTTTTCAAATGTATGAAAAGGCACACAATTTGATCATCTAAAAACACACCTTGAAGGAACCTCACTGATGAGGTGAGCCTTCCTTCGCCTGTTTATGCATGCTTTACATGGCTGCATTTTGTCCAGTCTTGTTCATTTCAATCCTCTGCCCTGAATTTACACAGGAGCAAAATAAGCTACGACTTGTATCTAGAAAAATCTGTCAAACTGAAAGTCCTAAACCAAAAATCCAATGCTGTGACTTTTTATGATCTTTAAATTTTAAAAAAACGTTAATCGAGTTAGCTTATCGACGCGTCACGACATGTTACCATGCTAAGAGAAGATATTTGAGCCGGGACAGGAGACAGACTGTTTTGTTCTTCTTTAGGACCTTATGTGCTCGCTTCCCCTCCCTGAACCTGCCCTTCTTCCAGAGTTGAGGAAGATCACATGTTTCTCACTCCCTACTCTACCTGTGTGTGTGTGTGTGTGTGGGGGGGGTCTGCTTTTCAAGGAGGAGAGGAACTTATCTGTGAGCTTCTTCCCTCCCTTCCCCTGGGCTGGTCTCTCACACATTTGAAGCCACAGAGCAGACGTACAGTGGTATGCATGTCACAATAAAATAATGAAATATTGATAAAGCCTAGCAGAACGGGTTGCGGATAGGGAGAGAGAACGTCCATCAAAATAAAATATTTTTTTAAAGTATAGGTACGAGTAACAGACACACACAAAGGCACAGTGTAGAATATTGAGTATGTGATTACCTGTATACAGAATCTCCCACACAGGAAAATCATTCCATCAAGATAAGAGACTCTCAGAACACAGAACCAATCATCATCTGTCTAGTACTTGCATACAGTCAAACAAATTCAGTCTTTCAAATAGGAATACACGCACACAGCCATGTTTCCAGGCTTGGTTAAACCAGTTTTGCATAGGGTGTACAGTCGGCACTCTGGTTATGAATAACCTACTATCTGGCAAAATACCACCTCCTGCAGTTAACATAACCCTTACAGCGAGGCTCCAGGTCCTCAAAAGCACTCATCTGTTTCGATAGCTAGGAGGACTTGTCAAAAACCTCTGAAGCACAGTACTGCATTACTAACAGGCAACATCCACATATTGAAGGCAAGACAGATGAGTATGCCTACTCTCTATCGTCTCACATAACATTCACTTCCTGACTTCACCCCTCATCCTCAGGTGCCCCCTTCCTCCTGCAGATCCCCGTCCCACTATAATGAAATGCAGAGCGGCAGACAAACTAGCGTCTGTGGCCCAGCTTCTCCACAGCACAGCCCCCATATACATTACACCAGAAGACAGTTTGTCAGGTAAGCAAGTATTCAGCGGTCGCCAAGGAAACCGCACGCTGCAGCTTTGACTACCTTCGCCTGAACCAGACTGGGGAAAACTGCCGCCCTTCGCCGGTCGGCCTCGTCTGGTTTAAACAAACGAGAAGGGCAGCCGGTGCCCAGGAGGGGAATAGGGAGGTTGTTTTCGTGTGTCTGAGGAGGAGAGCGCTGATGCGGAATAGCAGCTAAGACAGACAGACGATCCCTGGGCTCAGAGCCTGTGTGTAGCTCAGAGGGGGAGACAGGCAGCACAGCAGGCCTCTGACAGAGCACATTTTTATGGGAGTGTCTGTCTGCAGGAATGTGCGCTGCTTTCGGCATGATTTTCCAGAGAACACGGTTGCGGTGTTGGCTTGGGTTCAGTTCACCTGATTTCTAGCCACAACACCCAGAAATAGTTTACATGAATGTGTAAGGTATTGTTTTATTTTGGGCTCTACATTTTAATCCAAGGCAAGGGTTGTCAATTTCATCTCCATCCTGTTGGACAACAATAACAAGGGTACTTCTACTTGCACAACAGGGAGTATGAGGAGTTCCAACCCATGGGCGTGCAGTGTACACAAGTATTGGCATCTCTGATAATGTGCTCTATCGTCTATCGTACCAGACGCTCCCATCTATCGACCCAAACAGATAACACCCACTTACAGCGATCGGCTCCACAAGGCCTTCCCAATACCCATTAGACAAATTAGACTAGAGTGTGTAGGAAATGCCAATGCATCCTTCTCTCACCACAAGAGGTGACCCCGCCCACATCCTCCACTAGAGTCATGCAATGTGCTCAGTGCGCTCTGGCAGCAAAAGTAACGGACGTTCAAATTACAAAAACAGGGACCACATGAGAATATATGATTATTATTATAGCCTTGGTCTACCTAGTGGGCAAAAAGAAGTGGCGACAGGGATTGTGTGGTTCAGCCTGATTGACGTGCCATAAAGGTAGTGTTGTTTCAGTTGGCAGCAGAACAACATGCTGCAGAACGTGTTACTGCAGTACTGAGTGGCAAGAGACTAAACAGACAAGACCACGATAGCACAGTGACTGTTTTCTAATACACTCGCTAGCCTACGCATTCACACAAAGCCCACACAGATGGATGTTGTGATAGACATTGTGTGGACTTTCATTTTGTTTTTGTTTTAAGAAGTTAATTTCACTGAACGTGTGAAGCATGGCTCTGTTCCCTTGGAGTTTTTCTTCTTCCACACCCTGGTAGATTACACTTCCTTATCCGGGGTAGCTTGTGTGAGCTGCTAGCAAACACTGGATTTTGATAAGGCACTACTGCAATTGAACAACCCCAAATTATTGTTTCAACTTTTAAACAGCATCCTGAAAACCCAAGATGCTTAGCTTGAGTCAAATTGACACGGATTTAAATTGGCGATGGGAACTCATCACACATGTTAATTTCTGGATTTGGGGAGAACTGAAACTAACATTAGCTAAATAACTTTGAAAGCACGAGCATTCTAATTAATCTCTCCATCTTGCTTGGTAACGTTACGTTAACTGAAATCGTCAATTTGGACTAACCTCGTAAGGTAGATTTTACAATGCAATGTAGTAGACGTTCATCTTTAGTGACCAGCAAACTAGTTAATCATAATTGCTCGTTGTATGCCATCAATCACAATCTGATACTGACTACTCTGATGTTCGGCTGATGGAAATGCTAACCACATTCCGGTCTTTGATAACGTTAGCTAGCTAGCCCAGACGTTAACGCAGCGAGCTAAAACTGGCTTGTTTGTGGTGAAAACAGGAAACGCTTCGTTCAAGAATTCAAATCTGTGAAAAATCCAACGTGGCAAATGTAAAATAAAAAATCAGTTCATTTAAAAAGACTAGTTATCTAGCAAACCTAATTAGCTAGCTAAACGTTCAACAAATCAAAAGAGAAAACTAGCTAACGTTACTAGTCTTTCACAATCACATCCACACAGACAGGTAACGTGCTATCTAGCGAATGTTAGCCTACCTGCCCGGGCATCACAAATCATTAACAAACACACGAAAGAAAACTGTATTGATAACGGGATGTATAATACACAAACAGAAGCAGGTGACTGCCAATTCAAATGCCTTTTTTTCCTTACCTTGTCCAGACAATTCACTTTTTCCGTCGGGTACACGATTGTGCCACATCTGCCACACGACGGATTCATGTTTGAGGAATGCTGGATAAATTAGACGATAAAAAAAATAACTGTCAAGTAAACGTGTTCTTCCCAAACAATACGGGTCGAGTTTGACGGCTGGATTGATCAAAACCCGGAGATTGTTGTCGTTCTAATCGCACAGCTGGCTGTCAGTACACGAACCAGAGACGTAAAGCGCGGGCACGGCGCCTCTCTTTCCAATGCCGCGCTCCCGAGGAGAAAGGAAAGGGGGCGGTCTCACAAAGAGACGCTTGATTTCAAAGGCGGCGTTTATAATTGGATAAATCCTGTGATCAGATATCAATCTATGGAGATCGATCAGCGTATACTATATTTGATAGTGAAATCCATCACAAATAGCAATACTCAATGCTTTTAAGTTGGTTGATTCCATGGAATGCGGAACTAGATTTATCACACCACCATCACTGGTCGTCAATAGTTACCACAGCCACAAAGTCTTAAACCCCGCCCATTTCGGCATTTTATCTTCTTAAAATGTGATTTTTAAACCTAACCCCAACCTTAACCCTCAACTTGACCACACTGCAAAACGTATGTCTAACCCTAATATTAAATTAAGACCAAAAATAAAATGTATGTTTTCATTAGTTTTTTTCGATAGAGACTATTTATTGTGTGACTGTGCTATCTAGTGGAAACCACAATTACCGTGGAAGAAGCGCATATCAAAATCGTGTATATGACATATAGAAAATGTATCCAGAATACACGCCAACCCTTTTTATTCCACATGATGATCATGCCATCTGCTACAATCTGTATGTAGGCTACTGTGTAGGCCTACATGGAATAAAGTTGCAAATAAATTTGGTTTGGGTGACATCTGCTGTCGCAAATCAGAATTGGTTTCACTGGTCAGGGTGCAGAAATCATGGGCCCACTATAATTTAATTAAATGTTATGGTTGACATTGCAACTAAAGATTATTCATTCAAATGCCTTTATTCTTTGAAAGTACTGTATTTCGAAACATGATCCTCAATCTGGGTTTAATTTGTAAGGTCAAAGTCTTGTATGAAGAGCACTCTGCTGTTTTGAAGTCATTGAATTGCCTCTGATCAATTTATGAAATACATTCTTGGCATGTATAGTACCAGTCAAAAGTTTGGACACACCAACTCATTCAACAGTTTTTCTTTACTTTTACTATTTTCTACATTGTAGAATAATAGTGAAGACATCAAAACTATGAAATAACACATATGGAATCATGTAGTAACCAAAAAAGTGTTAAACAGATCAAAATATATTTTATATTTGAGATTCTTCAAAGTAGCCACCCTTTGCCTTGATGGCAGTTTTGCACACTCTTGGCATTCTCTCAACCAGCTTCATGGAATGCATTTCACTTAATAGGTGTGTCTTTTTAAAATGTGTAGGAATGTATTTCCTTCTTAATGCGTTTGAGCCAATCAGTTGTGTTGTGAAAAGGTAGGGGTGGTATACAGAAGATAGACCTATTTGGTAAAAGACCAAGTCCACACGAGCAATAGACATTAGACTGTTGGAAATCTGTCCTGGTCTGATGAGTCCAAATTTGAGCTATTTGGTTCTAACCACCGTGTCTTTGTGAGACGCAGAGTAGGTGAACGGAAAATCTCCGCATGTGCGGTTCCCACCGTGAAGCATAGAGGTGGACGTGTGAAAGTGTGGGGATGCTTTGCTGGTGGCACTGTCTGTGATTTATTTAGAATTGAAGGCAAACTTAACCAGCATGGCTATCACAGCATTCTGCAGCGATACGCCATCCCATCTGGTTTGCGCTTAGTGGGACTATCATTTGTTTTTCAACAGGACAATGACCCAACACACCTCCAGGCTGTGCAAGGGCTATTTGACCAATAAGGAGAATGATGGAGTGCAGCATTAGATGACCTGGCCTCCACAATTACCCGACCTCAACACAATTGAAATGGTATGGATGAGTTGAACCGCAGAGTGAAGGAAAAGCAGCCAACAAGTACTCAGCATATGTGGGAACTCCTTCAAGACTGTTGGAAAAGCATTCCAGGTGAAGCTGGTTGAGAGAATGCCAAGAGTGTGCAAAGCTGTCATCAAGGCAAAGGGTAGCTACTTTGAAGAATCCAAAATATATTTTGATTTGTTTAACACTTAATGGGTTACTATATGATTCCATATGTGTTATTTCATAGTTGTGATGTCTTCACTATTATTCTACAATGTAGAACATAGTAAAAATAAAGAAAAACTGTTGAATGAGTTGGTGTGTCCAAACTTTTGACTGGTACTGTACATTTTTTAAAAAGCAATACAGGAACAAAACATTCAAACATTAACTATACAATAAAAAAGAAGTTGCAGAGATGATCATTGAAGAACAGCCACAACTGGTCTTTGTTCTTGTCATGGAAGTGCAGGGATACAGAATCCTTTATAGTGTTTTTTCCATGGATGTTGATAGTCATAATGTATCTCAGTTTATTCCAGTTACACATCCCATGGAGGTGTGTGGTAAATGGTGAGAAACTTGGAACTCATCCACACCCACACTGAACAAAGAAATTCTAGCAAAGCCTAAAAGTGGCCTCTTCCCATTTGTCCCGTTCCCTAAAACCTGAGTAGCGGACGTTTAAAAGAAGAGTAGAAGACTTTGTCCGCCAAAAATGATATAAAATGCCACCCACTTTTTTGCCAATAAAGACAGGGACTATATTGAGGTGATTATTGAAAAATGAATGAACAGAAAAACATTATTTGTGTAATGGAGTAAGGGATGTGTGTGTAGCTCTAAGCTCACTCCATCCTCTCCTACAAACTCATTTTTATCTCCTCATCATCCAGTTGCTCCTCAGTCCGGTCAGCACTGGCCAGCTTCTATGATTCCCTCCTTCTCATGACCTTCGACCTCCACCTCTGCGTAGCTGGAGTGGAATCCCTGCTTCCTGAACTTCATGGATGGCCAGTAGCTGTTGCGTCGCTATTGAAATGAGATCACACAAATCATTGTTTTTAAAAGGTTAAAGAGAATGGGAGGAGAAGTCTACATTTAACAGGACAGGGCTGGTTGAATGTGAGCCCTGATAGTGTTACTAACCTGTAAGAAGTAGAGGGGTGAAGCAGCAGAAGGAGGAGAGTTGACGTAAAGAGCCAGCAGTGTCAGAGCCAGCAGTAGCACCAATGCAGCTACTACACCTGCTATAACTCCTGTGTGAGCTGACCCGTCGTGTTGTCTCGGGGGGCCTGTCTTCACGTCTAACCAGGAAAGAGAGACCATGTACAATCAAAATCCTGTAAACATGGCTCCATACACACAATTCAAAGTGAATCAAGATACCACCCACCGTTACCATTGTATCGAATCACACGTTTGGTGTCATCTGGAGGAAGCTCAAATGTAGGATCAGTTTGAATATTGAGCAGTTAGGACTCAAACTGCTTCCATTGTTATTTTCCTGAACTTCATTTCTGTGCAATTTCTTTGCATGTTCTAAGAACACTCAGATTACTGTAGGCACCGGCTAAAGACCGACACTGAGCACTAGGGCATTACTATGCAGGGCCTTCTAGCTCTGTTTAACACTGCTACATGCACAGTTGAACTCTGATACTCCGATATAAACCCTCCCCGGCACACTCATTTACACACTTGACTTACTCTCCGTGGCAGGGCCTTCTAGTAGGGACCCAAGGGGAGTGGTGACCTCAGAGTCTGAGGGAACTGAAGGGTCAATGGAGCTGTCTGGTCTCCCCATGGAATAATCCTCACATGTAACATCTTTGGCCTGTCCATATAATGGATGGGAATTGTGGTTTTAACAGAAGAAGCTGAGACTGTGATTTACATTTGATGTACAGTACATGTAAAGTATGTGAACGTTCATTGACATTGCCCAATTCTACCTCTTCTGAACAGGCGTAGTCCAGCCACTCCTGCCTGTGTCTGTCCATTCCGTCTGAGCACCTGAAACAGACACAGATGTCAAACACAAAGGAACAAGGACTCCTTTATTCAGATAGCGACCTACACTCCTCTCCTGCTCACCTCTGGAGGATGTTGCACCAGGTACAGCCAGAGGTTAGGTTGGACGAGAGGCAGAGTTCACAGCTGTCATGCTGCAGACAGGCTGGACAGAGGGAGGGAGAGACAGAGAGACCTGGGTTTTGATTCTGCAGTGACATGATTGGCATTGGCATTAACATCATACTAAGCTGTGCCTGTGACTGGTTATTGAGGATGAAATGTCTGAGAGGACTGTATGAGGGATAGAGATTAGCTGCTTACTTGGCAATGCAGTGAACTCAAAGGCAGAGTTGTTGGTGATCTTAGTTGTATCGATGTCCAACCGATGGTACTCGTAGAGCCGACGTTGGGCATCTATGTGGGAGATATAATTTCAGATAATTTTAGCAAAAGTTTTTGACATCAAAGATTTTCCAAACTGGATAACTGTGGGTTAGGGTTAGGGAACCCTTTGGTGCTAACCTGAGGATTGAGGGGATTGCAGGTTTACCATGAATGCATCTGACAACCCTGCCTTCACTTGGTGCTCAGCAGAACTTATCACCTCCACTGGCAAAGGTATCTGAAAGAGCAAGATTGACAGGTAGAGACAAATGGACAGAGAAACCGAAAAGTGTGACTGTGTTAAGATGGAGTACATTAAAATCAAAGACGTGTTGAACAAGGTTCATAAGTGTGCATGTTGTAAGTCCCACTCACATCTCTGTAGCTGAAGGTGATGGTCCCCGTGAGGTGCAGGGCAGCCTGGAAGGTGTATGCCCCCTCTGCTTCCCTCCCGTGGAGTCTCACCCGCTCCCACTGCACCACAAACACCTCACCTGTGGTCAGTACAGGACAGGTCACACAGAGGTCAACCAAGGGTCAAAAGTCAAATAACAAGCGCTGTCTGAATGTTACTCTATGGCTCACCGTTGTCCAGGTACTGCACAATAGACTCCTTGGAGAAGCTGGGGTCAAAGTTGGCCATGAGGGGGGCGATGTACTGTGTTGCTGTCAGCATGCGGTGTGTGACCTCTCCCATGAAAATAAATCCTGGGGAAGGTCAGAGGTCAGGGTTCTATGGAGATGCATGGCAAGTGGCAACTGGTAGTTACAATAGTTCATTCCTTCTAGGCTTAACGTAAGTAACAAGCAGGGAGTAGAAAGGAAGCATTATGATAAGTGGCTCCATCTGAGTTTGAACAACTTGCCATGTGTCGGAAGAATAATGAAATATACCTCCTGTTGCTATGGTAATCTGCCTCAAATAATGTCCGTAGAAGGGGAAGTCAAATGAGAGGGCGACCTTCTGGAATATGAGGAAGAGAGAGAGGGAGGGAAATGAGATGCGCGTGCACGTGCGCGCGCATGTGTGTGTGTGTGTGTGTGTGTAACTGTGTGTATGACTCACCGCAGCCTGTCTGTGTGTGTTGGACAAAATGCCATGCATTCTGACTTGGCCATGCCCTAGGTCATTTAGATCTACCCAGAGTTCATCTGTGCGCTGGTCATCAGGGCCAAAACTACGCCACGAATAATACTTACCAGCGTCCTCCTGTTATAGAAACAGTAGAGGTGAGGGCAAGAGGAGAAGTTGAGGGATGAGATGGGAGAGATGGAATAATGGTGTGAGAAGGGGCGGAGGGGAGATGTTATAATGAACAACAGCAACAAGCAGCATTTGAATGCAGGCCCACATAAACAAACAAACAAACACACACTCTACATTGAGTTCCAGTCTCCAGTTTATTACATAGTAGTATTACAAGAGAGGGATACTAAATATAAAGAATGCAGGTTGCATACTACATAAGCTAAAGGGATACGCTTTTAGAAACCTTAGGATATCCTTGAATGTCTTGGACTGTACATTTCAGCAGCGAGGTTAAAATGATTCACTGCAATTTGATTGGATCTGCGTTGTTCAACTCTTTTCAAAATACTCTGCAGTCTAATGCAGAGGGTATGTTTTGTCTAAGGCCAGCAGGGAGCAGTATTCTACCACCACAACTGGAACAACTAGAAGAAGCGAATCTCGCATCTTGCCCACACTAGTGTGTTGTTGGACCACTGACCCAGCGCCACTCACCACTAAGTGTGTCATGTTGTCTGGTAGGGTGTCAATGGTCAGTCCTCCTCCCAGTACTTCCCTGGCCACCCTGGCGTAACCCAGCCACGGCTCTCTGGGGGTCCTGTGTGATGGCTTCTCATGCTGCTGTCCATTCACATGATACCGCATCTCTGTCCAAAACACAGTGAGTCAGTGACACAGATCAAGTCAGTGTCAGTCAGAAGATTCATGTTTGAACCCACTCAAATTACAAACAAATCAGGCATTTGCTTTAGGCAGAGTTGGGGAAGTTTCTCTGAAAATATTTAACCAAGAAACCAATTACTGCTCACTGGTAGAAGTTAAGCTACACTCAAGCTAGCCTTAAGAAAAATATAGTTTACTTAACTAAAGTTCCTTTGAAAAAGTAGTTCACTACATCAAAACTACTCTGTGAAAAATCGCTCTGGAGTCAGATGTCAACAGAATGTGTAATTTAGCACATTAACACAAATCAGTTTAAAGTGAGAATTAGGCAAGTCTAATGCTGAAAAAAGAAAGGACATTCTTGCCTACATCACCCAGATGTTCTTTTTGCTAAAAAAAAGTTGTGTGTAGTTCAGTAGTTAGCTACACCCATGGCAGAAAAAAGTAATTAACTACTGAAAACACTACCAAGATTAGAATTGAGTTCAACGACCACAAAGCTACTGCACACGCACACACACACATTAAAATGTGTGATGGCTGGACCACAGTCTAATCACAATACAACAAACTAGAAAGGCCTTGGGGATTTCTTGTTTGTCTGCCACTTTACTTTTCTCTCCTCCTCCTCCTCCTCTCCTTGTCTTGCATATCCCATGGACTGCAATGTTCTGTCTCTTGGAGCCAAAGTTGTGAGCAGTTCCCAAAGCAACTTACAATGCAGCATATGTTCCACAACATTCTGCTAAAACATTATCCAAACAAATAACTCAATGTGGATTTGAGATCATCTGGGATTAGGAGGGACAAATCTCTGAGGACCTCCGTTGTTATCAGATAACACACGTCCCCACAGCACTCTGCTTAAGGCCACAATGCATCTGGTTATACTGCTTCTCAGGGCAAAGCCACATAGAGATTATCTGTCCGGAAATTACCGAAATCACCGACTCAACAAGAATGCATATAGGACCCCCCCCCCAGTACTTTGAGCAGGGGGCAGGAAGCAGGGGGTTTGTTCAGTTTGGGACACTTCTTAGTGCAGTGCAGTTGCTGTCATTTTTGTTTGTTTATTCTGGCCCTGCATGGCAATTGCTTGTGAGTTATTGAGATGGTTAGTTGCCAGTTCATCTAGCTAAGTCAGGAGGTGTTTGACATGAGTGGTGCTGGAGAGGTTGTCAATGTGTGGCGCTGGGGATGTTGTTGTCTATGCTAGCTACATTCCATTGCTAATTCTGCTGGCCTTTCACCATCCAGTGTCATAAAGATGCTGGCTAGCAATGTTTGCAACATCCAAGCCTTCTCGTTTATGTCAGCAGTGTTGTGTTTTATGTGCACAGAGCATTGTACGTGCATTCTATCTTTTATAGTGCATTTCTGTATAGAATACAGTTGCGAGATAACGTTGTATATCAAGCTTTATCTTGAAAACTTCACTGCTGACGTTTTTGGGGGATTGTATTCATTGCACTAATGACCAAAATACTAAAATATATACGTTTTGAGTGAACTATACCTTTACAGCTAGAATCCTTAGTTGCTACATAAATTAATGGACAAATGAATGATATATAGCCATTATATCCTGAAGAATATAACTTATAAATACCTCATGAGTATAGTTCAACTGTTGTACACCATCAGAACATACAAGCGTGTTTTACTCCAATCGTTGTACATAATGGAAATGGAAACCACCAACACTGTATAGCCTCAAAACATAGTTACAACTATACTTTTGATATCATGGATGGACAGTCCTTGCATCCATAGCTCTGACTATGAATTTGAGAGTGGTTGCATTTCTCTAGGCCCATTCCTCAGCCTTCAGAAAAAAAACATGTGGCAAAGGTCAACTTTAAATAGGCTCGGTAAAAAAAAGAAGCGTCCTCTCACTGTCAACTGCGTTTATTTTCAGCAAACTTAACATGTGTAAATATTCGTATGAACATAACAAGATTCAACAACTGACACATAAACTGAACAAGTTCCACAGACACGTGACTAACACAAATGGAATAATGTGTCCATGAACAAAGGGGGGTCAAAATCAAAATGGACAGTCAGTATCTGCTGTGGCCACCAGCTATATTAAGTAATGCAGTGCATCTCCTCCTCATGGACTGCACCAGATTTGCCAGTTCTTGCTGTGAGGTGTTACCCCACTCTTCCACCAAAGCACCTACAAGATCCCGAATATTTATGGAGGGAATGGCCCTAGCCCTCACCCTCCGATCCAACAGGTCCCAGACGTGCTCAATGGGATTGAGATCCAGGCTCTTCGCTGGCCATGGCAGAACACTGACATTCCTGTCTTGCAGGAAATCACGCACAGAATGAGCAGTAATGTCACGTTCTGACCTTAGTTCCTTTGTTTTTGTCTTTGTTTTAGTATGGTCAGGGCGTGAGTTGGGGTGGGCAGTCTATGTTTGTTTTTCTACGTTGGTTTTTGAGTTCGGCCTAGTATGGTTCTCAATCAGAGGCAGCTGTCAATTGTTGTCCCTGATTGAGAATCATACTTAGGTAGCCTGGGTTTCACTTTTGGTTTGTGGGTGTTTGGGCCACACGGTACTGTTTCGTTTTGTTCACATCGTTTATTGGTTTGTTCCAGTGTTCAGTTTGTTTATTAAAAAGACATGAACACTTACCATGCTGCACCTTGGTCCTCCTCTCTATCTCCAGACGACATCCGTTACAAGTATGGCTGGTGGCATTGTCATGCTGGGGGGTCATGTCAGGATGAGCCTGCAGGAAGGGTACCACATGAGGGAGGAGGATGTCTTCCCTGTAACGTACAGCATTGAGATTGCCTGCAATGACAACAAGCTCAATCCGATCAAATCGATCCCGCTCCAGAGTACAGGCCTCGTGTAACGCTCATTCCTTCGACGATAAACGCAAATCCGACCATCATCCCTGGTGAGACAAAGCCCCGACTCGTTAGTGAAGAGCACTTTTTGCCAGTCCTGTTTTGTCCAGCGACGGTGGGTTTGTGCCCATAGGCGACGTTGTTGCCTGGTGAGGACCTGCCTACAAGCCCTCAGTCCAGCCTATTGTGGACAGTCTGAGCACTGATGGAGGGATTGTGCGTTCCTGGTGTAACTCGGGCAGTTGTTGTTGCCAACCAGTACCTGTCCCGCAGGTGTGATGCTCGTGTAACAGTATAGCTTCCATCCCTCTCCTCGCCCCAACCTGGGCTCGAACCAGGGACCCTCTGCACACAGACAACAGTCACCCTCGAAGCATCGTTACCCATCGCTCCACAAAAGCCGAGGCTCTTGCAGAGCAAGGGGAACCACTACTTCAAGGTCTCAAAGCGTGTGACGTCACTGATTGAAACGCTATTAGCGCGCACCACCGCTAACTAGCTAGCCATTTCACATCGGTTACACTCACCCCCCTTTTGACCTCCTTTTCCGCAGCAACCAGTGATCCGGGTCAATAGCATCAATGTATGGAGTATAACTTTAGTCCGTCCCCTCGTCCCAACCCGGGCTCTAACCAGGGACCCTCTGCACACATCAACAACTGACACCCACGAAGCATTGTTACCCATCGCTCCACAAAAGCCGAGGCTCTTGCAGAGCAAAGGGAACCACTACTTCAAGGTCTCAAAGCGAGTGATGTCACAAATTGAAATGCTATTAGCGCACACCACCGCTAACTAGCTAGCCATTTCACATGGTTACACTCAGATGTACTAATCCTGTGCAGGTGTTGTTACGCGTGGTCTGCCTGTCTGTCCTTTCTCCCTGTAGCGCTATCTTAGGCGTCTCACAGTACGGACATTCAATTTATTGCCCTGGCCACATCTGCAGTCCCCATGCCTCCTTGCAGCATGCCTTAGGCACATTCACACAGATTAGCAGGGACCCTGAGCATCTTTCTTTTTGTGTTTTTCAGAGTCAGTAGAAAGGCCTCTTTAGTGTCCTAAGTTTTCATAACTGTGACCTTAATTGCCTACCATCTGGATTTTGATTTTTACGAATTATCTTTGAAAGACAGGGTCCTGAAAAATTGACGTTTTTTTTTTTGCTGAGTTTACTAACATTTTTTGTTGTTGTTATCTGCATTGGACTATTTTGCTTTATCATACAGTAAATCTCAGTTATTATCAGCGTCATCATTACATTATTCGTTTTTTTCTGGTGAACCTGCCTGCCTGCTCCAAACAGCTTCAATGTTGCGCAACTTTTAGGAATATTTTGTCCTACTCAAAGATGGGGTGTGTTCATGACGTCACACGTACTATATAAATCTCACCCGCACGTGTTTATTTTTCAAACGGAGACTTTCTTCTAACCCTACATTTATGCGCTTTCCTGTACTACATGTTTACTGTTTTGTCTCTTGCTTTCAGTAGACGACAGGAAGTCGAATATCGGTAGGCATATGGCAAACAAAAAAGCAAAGAAATTCACTCCGTGACGCTCATTCTTCCCAGTGGCATCACCATGAACATGCCGTGGTCAGTATGGCTGCCGCGAAGAGTTCGTCTCTGCTGCTCTGGTGATTTTCTCTGGAAAAAACTTGTTGAGCAGATCAAATTGAGCTGGGTAACAGGCGGATCTAAATGATGATTCTGGTCGAAAGCCCGTGCTCAAACATTTTCAATATTTTACCAGTTATAAAATGTGCAGTCTGTTCACGTTTGAATGTGCTTGCTAGATCAGAGGTATCGAGATGTTCGTTATTTTCGGATACCGGATGTGATAGAACTCCGACTCAGAACACGGCATTTTTTTGTTACCAGATTTTGTTGCACTAACTGGGTGGAATCAACCCTGACTGGCACAGGCATGAATTGTATATTACCAGTGCCCTTACTGAATCAAATCACTTCATTCATGTTAACTCTTCAGAATGTTTAGGTATATTTAATCCTAAATTGAAGATGGCTGTGTCACATCCGGCCGTGATTGGGAGTCCCATACGGCTGCGCACAATTGGCCCAGGGTAGGCGGTCATTGTAAATAAGAATTTGTTCCTTACTGATTTGACCTGATTAAGTAAAAAAATAATCTGGTGCTTGACTAACACTAGCCAACAGTTTGTACATGAGGCTTCTTTTCAGATGTCAGAAACAAGCCAATGTTTAGCATATTAACAGAAACCTAAACCAAACACTGAAATAACCTGCAAGTGGAATGCGTAGAGGGAGCTAAGGGGTGTAGGGAGCAGGGCTGTAGTTGGCCAGCTCTGATCAAGTTAAGTGGTCTAGAATAAAACCCTTAAGGCCATCGGTACTTAAATCACTGGCTAATCACCAAGACAAGAGGAGCCTGCCTGTCTACAGGACTGAGAGGAGGGCAGGAGGTGGAGGAAGAGATGTCACTTCCTAATAGTAAAGGACTGTTGTGGTAAAGAGTCACGCTTCCATCCAGACTGTGTTTTGCATGTCCTACGCTAGTAGGATGATTGTTGGGAGTGAAGAGGGTTTACATGCAGCTAAGGTTAACCCCCCCACCCCCATCTCAAATAGACTCAGGAAACCAGGGGTTTATCATTCCATCATATTTGTAAATCATAAATGTCTTGTTTTATCGCCATTATCACTTGACATTCCTACATGGTACACTCTGGTCTATTTCAAACAAAATGTGCAGTGTAGTACATGTTTGTTTCTGCACTGTCCAACTGGATGTATATAACTGATATAGATCCTATAAATCACTGTTAAATTCCTATGCATTCTATAGCCTGGTCCCAGATCTGGTTGTGCTTTTGCCCTGCTCCGTTGTCAAGACAAACTATATGTTTGGAAGTCAGCTCGGGTATTTGAACCAGCAACCTTTTAGTTACTATCCCAACACTCTTAACTGGTAGGCTACTTACTGCCTGCTTGGCCATTTCTTTCAGCTGGTCAGCTCAGGTATTTGAACCAGCAACCTTTTCAGTTACTGTCCCAACTCTCTTAACTGGTAGGCTACCTACTGCGAGCAGAAACAAACCGACGAGCACCACGGCTAGTAATTATATGGAATAACCCTACAGACTATTATACCCAGAGCAGGGGGGAGACTAATTAAATACACCAAGAGGCTTCAAGTCGAGATAAGAAGTATGTAGAGGGGCTGTGAAGGGGGAGATATGAAATGGAGGGGGACTAAAGGACAACTACAATGCTAAAAGAGTGAGAGGCCAATGATAGTGGGTAGTGTCACGAGAGAGATTTGGTCCTAGATTTGTTTCGTATCCTTGCTCTTTTTGAGGTAAAGTACAGGGATGGTCTGCAAAATAAAATGAAAGAAGTCTAATTGGCTCTTTGGTGTCACGCTTTCCTCATAGACGTATGCGTTTGCCAGCGTGTTTCTGGGGAAATTAGGTGTGGTATGGTCGGTGATGTGAAACATATAGGACCGTTCTATTTCTATGGCTACAACTTCCAATTCTCTTGTGAACTCAGTTTCAGCACAGTACTACAATCCAGGGTCATCTCCCCAGATGGGAGAGAGAACACAGAACGAGTTTGAAGAATCAGGCATGTGTGACTATGGTGTTCGAGAAGGTCTGTTTTTAAAATCAACAGGAGGGGGTGATATATCATTATACAGTATTGCAGTGGCTCCCAAACTTTTTCACTCTGCCCCCCTTCCATCATTGGTGAACGTCCTGTTTGTTCATGTGGTCTCTGAGTGACTCAAACATTACAACAAAATCAATGGGCAAAAAATCTACCTAAACAACGTTAGCTAACATGGGCTAGTTGATCTGGACATTTCTGACAAATTGTAATAAATATCTCTCTAAGGTCTGCGATGTCTGACACTGCAGGAGGAAAACTGCAAATACACTACCCAATTTGGTGTGTTCTGCTACTACAACTTTTAAAGGTAAGTTGAAAGCCCAACTGACCCCTTGGCCCCACAGTCTGGGAACCACTGATGTATTGGAATGCCTGATGACAGAGGACAAATAGGATATGACAAGTGAGAATACCATTATAACATAAACACCTCTTCTGTTAGAATAGAAGGCTCACAGACTCTGGCCTGCTTTATCACAGGCAACTGTCACTTAGTCACATACCTCAGGCTTTCATTTGATATTAATTGTCTAAAACAATTGGAGTCCAGGTATGCTAAAATACTATTTTAAATGACCAAAAGGATAGAACTAGAGGCCAAACTAATTTAACGGGAGGGTCATCTGCCCCCACCCTCTCTCAGGCATAAACAAGGTCAAGTTTAAGCTACCGCTCATAGGCAGATAGACAGTCAGTCTTCTGGCCTGAGCACTAAAGTCACCCTGATGCTATGAAACCACTCAGCCCATATTTCCAGGCCTGTTTCTGTGAGTGGTCAGTCAGACCGGGAGACAAGAGGGCACACCCTTTCCTGCATGGGAGAGGCTGCTAGGGCTGGCTCAGGATCAGCCGGATGGCACATTACTTCCACAGCTCAACTCAATGTGGCTGATCATATGAACATGAGTACCTTCTTTTTTCTTTTTGTTTTGCACTGTCTCCATGCACACTCACAGAACTCTACACACTCACAGAACTCTACACACTCACAGAACTCTACACACTCACAGAACTCTACACACTCACAGAACTCTACACACTCACAGAACTCTACACACTCACAGAACTCTACACACTCACAGAACTCTACACACTCACAGAATTCTGCACACTAACAGAACTCTACACACTCACTCACACTGACATTCCAGCACACGCACTTCATTTGCTCACACACACACATAACACGCACACATTCATATTGACTACACACTCACATACGATGATCATATGCACTGCTGTTACTCTGTTTATCATATATCTTGATGCCTGGTCATCTTACCTCTATCACTCCAGTATCCCTGCACATTGTAAATATGATATAGACACTGACCCTGTATATAGCATACTTACTTTCTCGTGCTCTTGTTTCTATTTCTTGTGTGTTTTTGTTCTACTTTATTTTATAGCACTGCAATGATATTGATTACTGCATTAGGAAAGGCATTTCACTGTACTTGTGCACGTGACAATAAGAACTTGAAACTACAGACCCACAGCAAATGATCATCGATACCTGAATTATAATGTGAACTTTTGATCTAATATGGGAAAAACATAGTTTTGTTTTTGAAATATTGCTAAATATATATTTTTTCAGACATTATTATGATGAATTTTTGTAATGTATGGTCATTATTAGGCTTTGTGTCCAGGTCATGGCATTGCCTTTCAAGATTTTCTATTCTGAAAAAACACCAAGATCTCTTCTATGAAAACAAGAGAGCAGTGATGACCTCACACTTCCTCTGTTATGGTGAAACCCAATCTCTCAGTAGATGAGGTAAAGGAATTAATTCTGGTTTTCATTGTATGATTAGACAAAGCCCATAACGAACTCAGTCAGGCATCTCAATGAAGATCAGGGCTGAACCATGTCTTATTCCCCAATGCCAACATCACGCCTCGTCATCCAATAAATCACTTTCTTTAATTTGAATAAAGAATCGAAGGGCAATTCCACCACTCTTCACCCTCATTTTCATTATTTCCAGAACAATAGCGTTGTCTACATATGTCAAAACGGCGCATTTATACACTTTGTAGAATAAAAATGTCATGAAAAGTTGAAAGATTTTAAAAACTGTGATTTTCAAACACTATGAGGTTTCACTGTGACACTGGGATCAAGGTTTTAAAAATCCCTGTTTTATTTTGTTTCTTTTTAATCCTAGATCAAAGAGAAGCACATTTTATGACCTTTCTTCTTATCTCTTTAACCCCAGATCATAGAAACGTGACGATAACACGTATGTGCCCACTGGTACGTTGCTGGAGATAATGAATATGCTGTTGAAAAGTGTCAGAATTGCACTTTAGGATTGTAGGTTCCTTTGTCTCCCTCCCTGCCTCTCTATCCCTACTTCACGGATCCTTCTGTTCTCTTGGAACTTGCCAGAAGTGTCTGTATAGATGTCACAATGACCCTTGCTGTTGCCGATCCAAATCTCCACGACAGCGAAATCACATCTATTGATGTCATCCACACAGATATTTAGTATATCCAGATTTATCCTTTCCATTTTTATTCTGTTCAGGCTTGGCCCCAGTATGGCTGGACCAGACATAAGTCGTTTGTTAAATGAAATTCTCAACAGGACAAAGAACAGAGCCAAGCTCTGAGGTCAGCAGCCTCACAATTCATTTTCATCCCTCAAGCTGTGTTTTCATAATCTGCGTTAGCTGCTGCAGATAGCTCTCGAGGGGTAGCTCCACTTGATCCTATTTCAAACAGCTTTTTTACACTGCATGTAAAAAATAAAATCATCAAATTTTATTCCGTGTAAGATCAACACGAAAAGCAATTAATTTAGCTCAGTGAAGAGCTGTTGCTGTTTTGAAGGTGGTAGATAGTATCAGGGAAGAGCTGTTGCTGTTTTGAAGGTGGTAGATAGTATCAGGGAAGAGCTGTTGCTGTTTTGAAGGTGGTAGATAGTATCAGGGAAGAGCTGTTGCTGTTTTGAAGGTGGTAGATAGTATCAGGGAAGGAGAATGGGATACATCTTCCTTTCTCATCTGAATATTGGAGCAAACCAAAGGTCACAAGGGGAATACACTCAGCAAAGAGTACTTGGTGAAGGGAAATAAAATATGAATTTGGGAGCAGAGATTTGGCTAATAAGGCTTACAGGATTTATTGAGAAGTGAGGAGGTCATAGAAAGAGGAGTGCCGAGGTGGGACAGGGCTAGTGACAAATCTAAGTACTCAATCTCTAATAAAAGGCTTTATATGGCTAGGAGAAACACATCACGATGCATCCCCCTCCATCGGTCTACCAGCATTCCTGTCACACTCCAAGCACTCAGAAATGCATACACTTTCAACACACGTACAGACAAACACACAAGTAATATGTCATTGTTGTACGGTATGTGTGTCTACAGTTTTGGTCAATGTTGTGTTTGTGTATGTAAGTTGTTTTGTCTGAAGCTTTGTTCCTCCTGATGCTGTTGGACCAGGTATCTCTTGAAAAAAAAACATGATTCATCAAGCTACCACCTTTTTGCATACATTCCTCGACCGTTTTGTTCTCTCTGTCTTGTCCCCTCTTCTTTCCCACTCTGGACTGCCCTACTTTTAGGCCTAGCAGAGTGGCAGGGAGAAATGTGCCCAAATCTAATTTTAGGCAGAAGTAATGCTGTTTTGTGGGTTGTTGTTCTGAGTCATTCTGGAACATGGTGTTTCTTTATGGTTACACTTTCATTGCAAACTAGGTCACTAACCTTTCTGCACAAACAAAAAGTATAAGGGTTTGCCCATTTCCAAACACAGTCATGAACCTGCACCGTTTTCCATATATAAGTAAATTAGTAAAAAAAAACAGTCTTCAAAGACATCTCTACGTAGTTCATTGAAGCCATGAGATATATAAAAAAAGAGAATGCCATGACACACACACATCTTTTTTATGTTAAATACAAAAGTTATTATTCCATGTGATCATAAATTGCTGTGACTGACGTGTTAGGATGGAAGCATGAGAGAGAGAGAGGTGGACAGATGTAAATGGAATATATTATGTAAATAAAGGATGATTCTGGGATTTCTTTTTTAAAAAGTAGAGAAGAGTCTGGATGAGGTTACTATTGTACGGCAGAAAGTACAACACCTGATTGACCTGAAGAGAAGCTGTGTGAAGCATTGGAAGCTGCTGAAAGGAAGACGGCTCATAATAACGGCGCGAATGGAATGGCATCAAACACATTGAAACCATGTGTTTGATACCAGTCCACTAGCTCCACTCCAGCCATTACGACAAGCCCGTCCTCCCCAATTTAGGTGAGACCAACCTCCAGTGTAATGGAGAGAGTGATCCATGGGGGGGACATGAGGAGGGAGGAGACAACAGGTGAAAAAAGGTGATGAAGTACAGTGAGAAAAGAGAATCAGGATGGAAAACACAGAAGAGGTAGGGGAGAAAGAAAAGCTTACCTGTTTGTTCTTGAGCCCAAACTCTCCCCAACTCTGCCTGGGAGAGACAGATGAGTAGCAAGGCACTGAGACACATGTTGTTTGGCAACAACAAAAACACACAGCTCTCTCTTCACTCTCTTTTCCTTCTTCTCCCTCTCTTCTCTTTCAACTACACGGTTTCTCCTGGTCCCAGTCACCCTGTAGCTCCCTCTCCCTCCCTCCCTCACATGCTCTCTCCCCTTACACACTCTCTCTCCCTCTACAACACCCTCTTAAAGCTGTCCTTCCGTTGCCATGGTGATTACAAAGCCAGAGGGATGATAAGGAGTAGCAGCTGAGGAGATGAAAGTGTTCTCTCTCTCCCTGCATGTCCTGCCTCTCATGTTTTCTATCCATCCTCTTTGCTTTGATGTGCCCCACGTTCTGTCTCTCTCCCTCCATATTTTGACTGGGATGCTAGTGAAATCATCTGGAATCACAGTGGAGCCCTCTCTCTTATCTCTTAGGGCGCTCAAGAGTAGAGGAGTACACGCATGCCATGGCATCTCCTAGCCCTGGACAATGATATAGTCTCTCTGTGTTCAGACATGGCTGCTGTAGAGAACTAAATGAATGCAGTAAAAACACTACAATCTCTTCACGGAATCTGTCTATTGACCTTCTGGTTATAAACTGATGAACAAACAGTTAACAGCACTTCTAACCATACAGCCACCATACCAGATAATTACCACAATGACATTTACAGGTACTGTCCATAAGAGCTTTAGTTTTGGCATTCCATGCTCCCTGCTATGAATGTTTATTTGGTCAATAAAAACAACCATATTGTCTGAGTATTGAGCATACGTTTTGTGGGTCATATGAAAAAGTTGCATGTTTTGTTTGGCTACAGTTTTATTTCCAGGCACATGCGATAGCAGCTCTGTCTGTTATCCTGCTCAAATAAGCTTTGCTCTACAAGCACTGTGTGGTCGTCTCCACCATCACCCCGCTTCTCTCTCAGCTGTTCCATTACAATCAGTTCCACATCGAAGAATCAGGCTAGAGAACGCTGGTGAGGAAATGACAGTTGAGCCTTTACGAGATTCACTGCTGGAAAATGTAGTCTACATACTAGGGCTAGGGACATATTTTAGTAGGGCATGATACTCAGAATGTCATTGAACATTGAAAGGGTACAAGAGAACTGACTATTCTCTTGCACAATGAAAAAATACATCTCGGTTTTACAGTAAACAAATTTCTATAAGCATGTTCTGAATAAGCTCCCACAATTTCATTTGCTTACACTGGTCTCTACTGGTCATCTGGGGAATTACAACATTAATAGAGGGAAAGACTTGAATTGTAAATGACTCACATTATACTGTGGTCAGTATGCATTCAGGCTTTTCCACGAGTCAGTCAGATTCAAAGAGGTCAATAACATGTTGGATCTGGATGTAAAAATACAAACTTCAGAAGAATGTCCTGCTGTCCCAGTGTCACTCATTTCAACCCAAACTATTTCTCATATTCAGCTCCTCTCCTGTACTACAAACACCTCTCAGTTCTGTACTCTTTCCCTCTCATTTAACACAGCTCTCTCTCTCTCCATCTTCCTCATTCCCCTTTTTTTAATAGCCTTTTTTTTAACCCGCCTCCTCTCTTTTTCTCTTCCCCGGCTCTCTCCCTGGGACCCAGTCTCTCTCTCTCCCTGGGACCCAGTCTCTCTCTCCCTGGGACCCAGTCTCTCTCTCTCTCCCTGGGACCCAGTCTCTCTCTCTCTCCCTGGGACCCAGTCTCTCTCTCTCTACATGTTTCTGTTTATATCTTTCATGCGTCTGTACATCTGATCCCCCTGTGCTCTGCAGCCAGCTGGGTAAATATTGGCTCTGTGTTCTGGATGCGGTGTGTGTGTTACTGAAAGTAATCCGATTATGTTACAAAATGTAGGTAATCCAAAAGTTACGTTACTGATTAACAATTTTGGACAGGTAACTAGTAAAAAAATTAATTTAGAAGGAATCCTACCCAACCCTGCACACACACACACACACACACACACACACACACACACACACACACACACACACACACACACACACACACACACACACACACACACACACACACACACAACACACACACACACACACATACACACACACACACAGCGGTCTAAGGCACTGCATCTCAGTGCTAGAGGCATCACTACAGACCCTGGTTCGATTCCAGGCTGTATCACAACCGGCCGTGTTTGGGAGTCCAATAGGGCGGCACACAATTGACCCAGCGTTGTCCGGGTTAGGCTGTCATTGTAAATAAGAATTTGTTCTTAACTGACTTGCCTAGTTCAATCGAGGTTAAATAAAAATAAAACATACACTTTATTATTACAAGAGGTGGAGCAATGTTCTAGTAGCACTAACCTATAAAACACCTAGACAGAACATTTACTAGAAGACCTCTGGTGCCTAGGCTCTATATCAGGGGGTATAGCTCAGTGGTAGAGCATTTGACTGCAGATCAAGAGGTCCCCGGTTCAAATCCGGGTGCCCCCTCATTTTCTTTGTAACGTTAAGAACAGATCTAATAATTGTTATCAATGGTGGGTTGGTGACTAACTGGGTAGGCAAGGCCGAGATAAACAAGGGCCTGATTCCGACACGAGTTAAACGCACATAAATGGAGCTTAATTCCCTTTCAGTAGTTCTCCCTCTACGTATATTCTGAGTTTGAGAATAGCATGCTATTCACCGGCTATTTGTTTTGGGTGGAGATCAAATAAATGGTGTGGTGAAAAACTGTCTACAAATGTCTGGATTCTGACCTTGACTTAATTCCCTAAAAATGTCACCATCTTTGCGCAGAAGGAAACCATGAATAAGGTCTAAAGAACCTAGCGGTTCCAAGTTGAAAAAGCATCTGCTTTATTTTTTTCTGATAGACATACATAACACCATTCATCATGCACTGCAATTTACAACTTGATAAGAGCCGTTGATAACAGCTAGGTAAATGAGTAATCCGTTTGAAGAAGGGAATTGTAAATATAAATAGATATAGATATATTTTTGCCTTATTATCGCGAGAGACAAATGTTGAGCCAGTCACATGGCAGCAAACCGAAGCATATCAACTTTCCCACAGTAAAGTTTATGAAATGCTGTGCCGTTATGCAGAATTTTAATTGTACAGCATTTTATTGTAACTTGCAGGGATGGGTACTCTCGAATGTCTTAATTATAGGCGAACCCTGTTTCCTATTTATATCATGTTAAATATTAGCCACCATCAGTATTGACCGTGAGTAGGCCTAATAACAACAATTTACTGTTAGTTCTCTTCAGTTGGTATAGCCTACATTATCATCCTATTTAATTACATTGTTTCGTTTACCCTCATCTTCTTCCTCTGTAAGCTCCGTCACGGCCATGTGGTCGTTCTGAGCTGAGCGCAATCGGCTGGAGCAAGCCACAACAGTTTGAACCGGACGCATGGCGCAATACTTGGCGGTGTCATCACACAATTCCACGGTTAGTGCAGGCAATAGACGAGGGTATATTGTACACTATTCTCACTATTATAATTCTACGTACAATCATTTTCCAACATTACCATCGGTTTAAGAACTGAATGTGCCAATTTTCTGAAGGAATCAAACGACCGTGTACTTTCCTTCGTGTGTAAAGGCTCTCCAAACCAGTTTTTTATGATTCATAAATACTTTTCTAACCCCTAAAAAGATCAAATCGAATCATGCTTCGTAAACAACAGGTGTAGACTAACAGTGAAATGCTTACTTAAGGGCACCTTCAAAACAATGCAGGATACGATCAACAAAAACAATGGATAATACATAAAAAATTGAACTTGGAATAAATACACAATGAGCAATGATAGCTTGGCTATGTACATGGGGTACCAGTACCGAGTTGATGTGCAAGGGTACGAGGAAATTGAGTTCGATATGTACATATACTGTAGAGGTAAAGTGACTCGGCAACAGAAAAGATAAGACAGTAGCAGCATATGTGACGAGTGTGGAAGTGTGTGTATGACGACAGTGTGTATGTGTGAGTGAGTGAGTGAGTGTATGTGTTGAAGTGTGTGGGTAGAGTTCCGTGTGTGTGCATAAAGTCAAAAAGAGTGCAAAAAAGAGTGCAAAAATGCTTGATGCAGATAGTCCGGTTAGCTATTTGGTTAACTATTTATCAGTCTTATGGCTTGGGGGTAGATGTTGTTCAGGAGCCTTTTGGTCCTAGACTTAGCGCTCCGGTACAGCTTGCCGTGCGACAGCAGAGAGAACTGTCTATGACTTGGGTGGCTGGTGTCTTTGACCATTTTTAGGGCCTTGCTATAAAGGTCCTGGATGGCAGGGAGTCCAGCCCCAGTGATGTACCCTCTGTAGCTCCTTGCAGTCCGATGCCGAGCAATTGCCATACCAAGAGGTGATGCAGCCAGTCAAGATGCTCTCAATGGCACAATTGTGGAACCTTTTGAGTATCTGCGGGCCCACGCCAAATCTTTTCAGCCTCCTGAGGGAGAAGAGAAATTGTCGTGCCCTCTTCACGACTGTGTTGGTGTGTTTGGACCATGATAGGTCATTAGCGATGTGGACACAGAGGAACTTGAAGCTCTCAAACTGCTCCACTACAGCCCTGTAGATGTGAATGGGGGTGTGTCCAGCCCTCCATTTCCTGTAGTCCATGATAAGCACATTTTTCTTGCCCACATTGAGGTAGTGGTTGTTGTCCTGGCACCACACTGCCAGGTCTCTGACCTCCTCCCTATAGGCTGTCTCATTGTCGTCTGTGATCAGGCCTACCACCGTTGTGTCATCGGCAAACTTGATGATGGTGTTGTAGTCATGCGCCACCACGCAGTCGTGGGTGAACAGGGAGTACAGGAGGGTACCAAGCACACCCCTGAGGGGCCCCCGTGTTGAGGGTCAGCGTGGCGAATATGTTGTTGCCTACCCTCACCACCTGGGGGGTGGCCCATCAGGAACTTCAGGATCCAGTTGCAGAGGGAGGTGTTCAGTCGCAGGGACCTAACATGCTGACCAGACCGCATGCGCCATCACTCGCATGTTGATTTTATCCCCTCCGCATCAGATGCGATCAGGACATGCAGGTTGAAATATAAAAACAAACTCTGAACCAACTATATTCATTTGGGGACAGGTTGAAAAACATTAAACATTTATGGCAATTTAGCTAGCTAGCTTTTGCTTGCTAATTTGTTCTGGGATATAAACATTACGTTGTTATTTTACCTGAAATGCATAAGGTCCTCTACTCTGACAATTAATCCACAGATAAAAGTGTAAATGTTTGTTTGCAAGTAATCTCTCCTCCTTTAGGCTTCTTCTTCTACTTTGGACTTTGTATGGCGGTTGGCAACCAACTTTAAGGTGCATTACCACAATCGACTGGACTGGAGTGTGGGCCTCAGTTCATCTTTCAATCACCCAGGTGCTCTATGCTCTTAAAAGCCAATGAGGTGATGGCACGTGGGTATATTCTCCTAAAAACCAATGAGGAGACAGGAGAGGCAGGACTTGCAGTGCGTCAAGCGTCACAAATAGAACCAAGTTCTATTTTAGCACCTGGCTACGCAGACACTCATTGATGTGTGCGAGCAGTGTGGGTGCAATGATTGAATAATAATATTTTGCAACGCTCGCGCATGCGTCACTTTAGCATAGTGATGATCAGCATGTTAGGATGGTCAGCATGTTAGCATAGTGATGAGCTTTGTGGGCACTACGGCGTTGAACGCTGAGCTGTAGGTGTTCCTTTTGTCCAGATGGGAAAGGGCAGTGTGGAGTGCAATAGAGATTGCGTCATCTGTGGATCTGTTTGGGCGGTATGTGAATTGGAGTGCGTTCAGGGTTTCTGGGATGATGAGGTTGATGTGAGCCATGGCCAGCCTTTCAAAGCATTTCATGGCTACAGATGTGAGTGCTACAGGCAGCAGTCATTTAGACAAGTTACCTTGATGTTCTTGGGCACAGGGACTACGGTGGTCTGCTTGAAACATGTAAGTATTACAGACTGGGTCAGGCAGAGGTTGAAAATGTCAGTGAAGACAGAGTAATTTTAAGTCTACCAATTGGTGCTGAAACGACAGATGAATATGCATATATTTAGATGTTTTTCTTTCATTGATCCCTAATATTCTGAACCCGTTCGCTGGATATATTGTATTGAGTCTGCCATCAAACTTCAAACTAAAAGGACCACTGTATTTTGGGTTTAAGATAAATGTAATGGAAACCCTGTTTAAATGAAAACTCAACGAGAAAATCTGTTGGCTAGGAAGTTAGAGGGTTTCAGCATTTCAACTACATTTATTCAGCGTGCGCAGGGGAACCACGCCTGCAAAATCCCGTACGCACCTTCATAAGGTAAGTCTGAATACCAACTACTGAGAAGTGCAGTAGGAAAGGCTTACATAAGAAGCATAATCTTAGGTCAGTTAGGATCACCACTTTATTTTAAGAATGTGAAATGTCAGAATAAGAGTAGAGAGAATGATTTCTTTCATCACATTCCCAGTGGGTCAGAAGTTTACATACACTCAATTAGTATTTGGTAGCATTGCCTTTAAATTGTTTAACTTGGGTCAAACGTTTCAGATAGCCTTCCACAAGCTTCCCACAATAAGTTGGGTGAATTTTGGCCCATTCCTCCTGACAGAGCTGGTGTAACTGAGTCAGGTTTGTAGACCTCCTTGCTCGCACATGCTTTTTCAGTTTTTCAAATGTTCTATAAGATTGAGGTCAGGGCTTTGTGATGACCACTCCAATACCTTGACTTTGTTGTCCTTAAGCCATTTTGCCACAACTTTGGAAGTATGCTTGGGGTCATTGTCCATTTGGAAGACCCATTTGCGACCAAGCTTTAACTTCCTGACTGATGTCTTGAGATGTTGCTTCAATATATCCACATCATTTTCCCATCCTCATGACGCCATCTATTTTGTGAAGTGCACCAGTCCCTCTTGCAGCAAAGTACCCCCACAACATGATGCTGCCACCCCAGTGCTTCACAGTTGGGATTGTGTTATTTGGCTTGCAGGCCTCCCCCTTTTTCCTCCAAACATAACGATGGTCATTATGGCCAAACAGTTCTATGTTTGTTTCATCAGACCACATGACATTTCTCCAAAAGTACGATCTTCGTACTTCCCCATGTGCAGTTGCAAACCGTAGTCTGGCTTTTTTATGGAGGTTTTGGAGCAGCGGCTTCTTCCTTGCTGAGCAGCTTTTCGGGTTATGTTGATATAGGACTCGTTTTACTGTGGATATAGATACCGGTTTCCTCCAGCATCTTCACATGGTCCTTTGCTGTTGTTCTGGGATTGATTTGCACTTTTCGCACCAAAATACGTTCATCTCTTGGAGACAGAACACGTCTCCTTCCTGAGTGGTATGACGGCTGCGTGGTCCCATGGTGTTTATACTTGCATACTATTGTTTGTACAGATGAACGTGGTACCTTCAGGCGTTTGGAAATTGCTCCCAAGGATGAACCAGACTGAACCAGACCAGACCAGGTCTTGGCTGATTCCTTTTGATTTTCAAGCAAAGAGGCACTGAGTTTGAAGGTAGGCCTTGAAATACATCCACAGGTACACCTCCAATTGACTCAAATGATGTCAATTAATTTCATTTTATGAAATTTTCCAAGCAGTTTAAAAGCACAGTCAACTTAGTGTATGTAAACTTCTGACCCACTGGAATTGTGATACACTGAATTATAAGTGAAATAATCTGTCTGTAAACAATTCTTAGAAAAATTGCACAAAGTAGATGTCATAACCGACTTGCCAAAACTATAGTTTGTAAACAAGAAATGTGTGGAGTGGTTGAAAAACGAGTTTTAATGACTCCAACCTAAGTGTATGTAAACTTCTGACTTCAACTGTATGTACAGGTGTAGTGTAGCGTACTGGTTGGCAGCCCGCTAGGGACAGTGTCTAAGGTGTCAGGGCAGGGTACTGGGCGGAGGCCGGCTCGTGATAACTGTTTAACAGTCTGATAGCCTGGAGATAGAAGCTGTTTATCAGTCTCTCAGTCCCAGCTTTGATGCACCTGTACTGTCTTTGCCTTTTAGATGGTACTGGGGTGAACAGGCCGTGGTTCGGGTGGCTGAGATCCTCGATAATCTTCTTGGCCTTCCTGTGACACTGGGTGCGTGGGTACGAAGACCCGCAAGCAACTGCGGCCCCTCGTGATGAATTCCGATTTTTTTGTTGCCCCCTCCCCCATCAAAGTTGCCCATCCCTGCCATAGACAAACAGAACCCTGGACAGGTTAATCACCCTCATCTCATTTACCCCTTATATATACAACAATAAGCGTTCGAGATTTGTTTTTAAAATGTTGTTAAGTTACAATAACACTTTATTTGAAGCAATCCCTAATATATACAAGACAATCACAATATGATACACGATAGGCACCAAAAGTCAGCCCATAAACTAACCCGGGGCATTTTCTTCTCACCCACATAGTACCCTGATTCAAGTATTTTACTCATCTTTGTTTCCTTATGACAATGTATAAGTAGTACCACTACCTGTCCAGTAGATGGGGCAATTTATTTCTTACCCACATACTGTAGACATGCTACTATTTAGCCATTTTTTTGTGAGAAAAAATATGGTTATTCATTTCAAGTTCTTTGGAAGACGAATCCAAATAATGACAGAAACCCAACTATTCCAAAAATGTTTCTTTCCCCATACTGCTCTTAAATCCGAAAGGAACAATTTTGGTTTCACTCCATCTCAGTGGTGGAAAAAGTACCCAATTGTCATTCTTGAGTAAAAGTAAAGATACCTTCATAGAAAATGACTCAAGTAAAAGTGAAAGTCACCCAATAAAACACTACTTGATTAAAAGTCTAAAACTATTTGGTTGTAAATATACTTAAGTATCAAAAGTAAATGTAATTGTTAAAATATACTTAAGTATCAAAAGTAAAAGTATAATCATTTCTAATTTCTTATATTAAGAAAACCAGATGGCGCCATAGTTTTTTTTGTGTATTTTTACAGATAGCCAGGGGTACACTTCAACACTTAGACATCATTACAAATTAGACATATGTGTGTGAATTGGACAATTTTCCTGTCCTGCTAAGCATTCAACATGCAATGAGTACTTTTGGGTGTCAGGGAAAATGTATGGAGTAAAAAGTACATAATTTTCTTTAGGAACGTAGTGAAGTAAAAGTGAAAGTTGTCAAAAATAGAAATAGTAAAGTAAAGTACAGATATCCCCAAAACTACTTAAGTAGTACTTTAAAGTATTTTTTACTTAAGCACTTTACACAACTGCTCCTTCTAGTGGAATAGTTGTGGTTATCCCTGACCAAGTTAAAGTAGTTACATAAGTATTCGGGGAACACACAGTGGACAATCTTAAGTACAAGACACAATTTAAAAGACAATAGCAATAGTAATATTAGCTGGCAGTCAAAAACATGTTACCTGATCATAACTGTTACAGTAAAATGGTTAGGTTTATTACTGTCAGATATTGTTGGCGTCATACTATTAGGCATATATTTATTATACATGGTATAACCCATAGGATTATCTTTCACTTAGAACTAACTAGCTGTTAAAATGATACCCGTTCTTTCACATCCCTTGTTGAGGAAGTGTTTGAGACATACCTGATGGAAGGTCATTCATTGTATTGCAGGCCTATTGTATTGAAGTCAGAGTCGTTCTCTAGGCATTCACACGTTTTTATCACCACCAGATTTACTTTTGAAATTCTGAGGCACGCAATGTCCATGTCGTGATGCAAATAAACCTCAATGTCATTTCAAGTAGTTGGGGTGTAAAATGGCCAGCAGAGCTGGGTTTTTTTTCATTGTCTTCCCAACAGGCCTTTTCGCATGTTGTTTGGTTTCCGCGGTCACGATTTTAACAACACTCGGCACCCTTAATTGTCTCATCAAGGCGTACCCTATACACACCATAAACTGCTCATCGAAATGAACTTAAACTGGTCGAAATATGTCATGTGAGTGGTTGTTGTTGTCGTTTCATGGCAAATGCACGAATGAAATGCACAACAGGACTAGAGTTTTACTATCTGAGGTTTACAACGGTGACCAAACCCATATTTTTTATCTAATGTGTTTAGGGTGCACGCATGTTCATAAAAAATATATATATATATATCACTGGGCATGCATGAGAACCGACTGATGTTGTTACTGACAAAAAGATACAAAGACACACTAACGTTCTTTCCCCCCTTGATAGCCTATATAAAATACTGTGTACTGTACAGTACTGAAAAGACACACTAACATTAATTTCCCCATTGATAGCCTATATAAAATACTGTGTGCTGAACAGTACTGACAGCACCCAGGAGACACGTGTATTTGGCTCCTCCTATTGGAGGAAACGAATGCACAGTATGCACTCTCCTAACAGACGAACACGTCGTGAAAAACGTCGATAAACCGTTAAATACATCAATATTTTTTTGCCGAAAACAAGATATCTATAAATTATAGTTATATAGTTATTATTAACATAATTGACAATATCCATCGGATAATTGGTTTTTATTTTCGTAATGAAGTGCAACGGGGGTATAGCTCAGTGGTAGAGCATTTGACTGCAGATCAAGAGGTCCCCGGTTCAAATCCGGATGCCCCCTATTTTGAAGCCGCGAACGCGCGAGCTAGTAAAGTGTAGCTGTTAGAAACAAGTCGGTATATAATATCACCCTTGGATTGCTAACCTTTGTTTTGGCAATTCTAAACAGGGTGGGTAGTTTGAGCCCTGATTGGATGACAGCCGTGGTATTTCCGTGTATGTGGTGTATGGCCAAAATACCACACCCTTATTGCTTAATGATAAACTGGGTGGTTTGAGCCCTGAATGCTGATTGGCTGACATATGTGGTATATTTAAGCAACAAGGCATGAGGGGGTCTGGTATATGGCCAATATACCACGGCTAAGGGCTGATCTTAGGCGCGACGTATACCACAAACCCCTGAGGTGCCTTATTGCTATTTTAAACTGGTTACCAGCGTAATTAGAGCAGTAAAAATAAATGTTTTGTCATACCCGTGGTATACGGTCTGATATACCATGGCTGTCAGCCAATCAGCATTCAGGGCTCAAACCACCCAGTTTATAATTAAGCAATAAGGCCCAAGGGGTGTGGTATATGGCTAAAGGCTGTTCTTACACAACAGTGTCTGGACACAGCCCTTAGCTGTGGTATATTGGCCATATACCACAAACCCCTAAGGTGCCTTATTGCTATTATAAACTGCTTACAAACGTAATCAGAGCAGCAAAAATACATGTTTTGTCATACCTGTAGTATACGGTCTGATATACCACGGCTGTCAGCCAATCAGCATTCAGGGCTCGAACAACCCAGTTTATAACAGACTATATACAACTGGTATGACAAAACATTTATTTTCACTGTTCTAATTACGAGGGTAAAGAGTTTATGATAGCAATAAGGCACCTCGGCATCCCTAGAAAATGTACATAGAAATGTGAGTTATAGACCTGTCATTTTTATTGAAAGTAAGTATAAGAAGCCATACATCTGCACTATTTCTATGCTTCCTGTTCTTAAATTTAGTTTTTTAGGCTTTTAAGTTTGGTTTTGTACAGAAGCTTCAAACAGCTGAAAATACAACATATTTGGTTATAAAAAATATATTTCACAATGGGTTAGATGGTACAGTGATTCTCTATACTATTCATTGCTTGTTTTAGCAAAGGAAAATGTTTAGCTCCATAATTATAAAGTATGCATTAAGGTGTATGTAATAGCATAAACAAATGTAGACATTAATAAATGCATTTCTATAGCTTCCAAAATATTTTTTACAAAGGTGGGGGAGTGCAAAGATGGAGAGGTTGCTTCAAAACAGAGCCCCCTGTCAGTCATCTAGTGCAGTGGTTCCTAACCAGGGGTACTAAGCCTATCCAAAGGGGTACTTGAGAATATTATTTTCATTAACTGTAATAAAATATCCCAGAAATTTGCCATATACACAAAAAGCTTATTCCCTCACAAATTTGTTTTCATCCCTGTTAGTGAACATTCCTCCTTTGCCAAGATAATCCATCCACCTAGACAGGTGTGGCATATCAAGAAGCTGATTAAACAGCATGATCATTACACAGGTGCACCTTGTGCTGAGGACAGTAAAAATCCACTCTAAAATGTGCAGTTTTGTCACCGGACACAATGCCACAGATGTCTCAAGTTGAGGGAGTGTGCAATTGACATGCAGGAATGTCCAACAGACCTGTTGCCAGAGAATTTAATGTTCATTTCTCTACCATAAGCCGCCTCCAACATCATTTTAGAGAATTCGGCAGTACACCCAACCAGCCTAACAACTGCAGACCACGCCAATCCAGGACCTCAACATCCGTCTTCTTCACCTGTGGGATCGCCTGAGAAGGGGGGGGTACTGAGGAGTATTTATTTAAAAAGCCCTTTTGTGGGGAAAAACAAATTCTTATTGACTGGGCCTGGCTCCCAAGTGGGTGGACCTATGCCCTCCCATGGCTGCATCCCTGCGCAGTCATGTGAAATCCATAGATTAGGCCCTAATTAATTTATTTCAATGACCAATTTCCTTCTATGAAGTGTAACTCAGTAAAAACTTTGAAATTGCTGCATGTTGCATTTATATTTCTGTTCAGTATATAAATCATTGGTTCAGACATTCCCAAATTATTCCATCTGTAATTCCCCTACTACAAAGAAGGCAGCCAGGTCACCAGTTTATCAATAATAACATTTATTTGTACAAAAAATATTTTATACACTGTAAAATACTGTATATGTATAAAAAAATACACATAATTAACCTGTTTTAAATCAGACAATACTTGTTTGTCATCTTGCTTTTTTAACAGAAATCATGATGCTATTTTTCACTGTCAAGCAACCACCTTTTTCCTTCTTTGATATAAATACTTCCAAGTAATTTGTGCATTGATAGCTTAGAAGGCTGAGCACCAGTCTGATCCCCATTCGGTCTGGCCTCTTAACATGTGTACTGTGGCTTTCTTCAAGTCAGAGGTACAAAACTGTATGTTAAAGAAATCCAATGCAACCTCTCATTCCATCTCTGTGGAGTTCATGAGGACAGGAGGCTTAAATACTGTGATAGGTCCCTATTCAGCTTATGTGGGACATACTGTGTCACCCTCATGGAATCAGGTATGACAGGTAGGATTCTTATGTAAACATGGTGGGCATCTAGAACAGAGTCTCACACACTATAACACACGCACCCATGCTAACGCTAATGCACAATGGCATACCCTGGCATGCCTAGTTGAGGTTCTGCCAGGTTCCTCCAGGCCTCCTCTATCGCGATGCCGATCTGGACCCTGGTCAGCCCTTGCAGACACAGTAAGGCCTGGGTAAGGCATGCGGGTGACAGGGCAGGTCTGGGGCCAGCCCTGGGGCTCAGAGGGGCAGCGTCACAACAGATAGTGGAGGTCCTGATCTGGGCACTGTGGCTTCAGCTGCAATGTCTATGAGGTTGTGTTTGTTGGGTCAAAGGATAGCTGTCCTGGTTCCAATTGGGATGAGCCCACGGAAGGAGTTCTAACTGGCCAGGACACGAGACCTCATCCAGTCCAGACTGGCAGGTAGTCTGGAGGAGAGGAGAAAGAGATGGAAATGGTTTTGAAAATGAAACTGTGTTTGAGTAACTTAAGGTTATTTATGATGGGAATGTTATAACACACACACACGGAGGAGGCCTAGGTGTGTCTGTAGTTATGCAGTGTACTCACCCCTCCCCTGTGAGGGCACAGCAGGCCTGTACATGCCAGGAGTGGGCTGTAATGGAGCTGAGGGTGAGGCACTGGGAGATCTCTGCCACTGTCATAGAGTCCTTCATGTCCTGCTTGTTGGCCAGAACTAGAATCGCAGCATTCTGTAGGTCCTAAACACCAGTCAGAAGACAGGACAGGAGAGATGGGCAGGGTTAGATTCTGTAGGTACAACACACACCAGTCAGAATGGACAGGAAAGAGAGAGAGGGGCACAGTTCTCTCGTTTTTATATTCAACATATTTACACATCTGAGCATTTCCTGTGGTAATCTACAGAATGCCACCGCGGTGACGTCTCAGATAATAGAAAAGAGCAGCGACTGCGGAACAGAAACTGAGCAGCTCAGCAGTCAATGCACTGATTCACACAGGGGAAATGTTGAAACAACCCATCATGGTTTTGCGATCAGTTTGTTTGCTCTGTAGCAGCTCACGAGTCAACATGTTAAAGCTACAATGTGTCACTTTTTGGGCAACCTGATCAAATTCACATAGAAACGTGAGTTACAGATGTGCCATTCTCATTGAAAGCAAGTCTAATAGGCGATTTTATACACCAGCGTCAAAAGGCTGAAAATACAATATATTTTGTTATCAAAAATAGATTTCACAGCAGTTTGGATGGTACAACAATTTTCTACACTATACACTGCTTGTTTAATCACATCACTGAAATTAGGTGAACTATTGGAATTTTAGCAAACAGGAAATGGCAGAGTGATTTATGCATATTGCACCTTTTAAAAACACTCTACAACAAAGCTTTCTTAGTGCCCAACAAGTTTTTCTGCCATTAACCTTGTTCTGAACACCTCCAAAACAAAGGTCATGTGGTCAGGTAAGAAGAATGCCCCTCTCCCCAAATGTGTGTTTACAATCTCTGAGGGTTTAGAGCTTGAGGTAGTCACCTCATACAAGTACTTGGGAGTATGGCTAGACGGTACACAGTCATTCTCTCAGCACATATCAAAGCTGCAGGCTGAGGTTAAATCTAGACTTGGTTTCCTTTATCGTAATCGCTCCTCTTTCACCACAGCTGCCAAACTAACACTGATTCAGAGGAGACATAATTTATAGAGCGGCTAGATGTTCTTTACCATTCGGCCATCAGATTTGCCACCAATGCTCTTTATAGGACACATCACTGCGCTCTCTACTCCTCTGTAAACTGGTCATCTCTGAATGCTTATTTATAAAACCCTCTTAGGCCTCACTCCCTACTATCTGAGATATCTACTGTATCCATCGTCCTCCACATAAAACACCCATTCTGCCAGTCACATTCTGTTAAAGGTCACCCAAAACACAAACATCCCTGGGTCGCTCTTCTTTTCAGTTGGCTGCAGCTAGTGACTGGAACGAGCTGCAATAAACACCCAAACCGGACCGTGTTATCTCAATCTCTTCATTCAAAGACTCAATCATGGACACTCTTACTGACAGTTGTGGCTGCTTTGTGTGATTTCTTGTTGTCTACCTTCTTGTCCTTTGTGCTGTTGGCTGTGCCCAATAATGTTTGTACCACGTTTTGTGCTGCTACCATGCTGTGTCTTCATGGGTTGCTGCCATGCTGTTGTTGTCTTAGGTCTCTCTTTATGTAGTGATATATCTCTCTTGTTATGATGTGTGTTTTGTCCTATACTATTATTATTTGTAAATATATATATTTTTTTTAAATCTTGCATTTGAAACTGGTCTTCAGGAAAAAAAAAAAAAAAAACAGTAAGGTTGAGCTGTGACCCCCCCCAAAAAAAAACAGGTGGTTGTTACCTCATGTTCAAGCATGCGGTGAAGTTCATCTTTGTTCAGAGTTAGGCGCTCACGGTCTGTGCTGTCCACAACCAGAATAACAATCTAAAGAGAGACAAAACAACTGAATACGCAGGCCAAAGGGGACCAACTTACTCACTTATCTGTACCCCAGGCTCCGAGTGCTCTCATCTCATCAACGTTTAACATGGCTTCAGTAACAGTCTAGTGTGTTAGAGGAATACTCAGGACAGCAGACTGATATGGTTAGTTCTGTAACAGATGACGTAATAGTGTTCCCATGCATTATCAATGACAACAACAATCAGCTGCCGGTTAAAGTGCAATAACTCAATCAGCTGCCGGTTAAAGTGCAATAACTCAATCAGCTGCCGGTTAAAGTGCAATAACTCAATGTTGGCCTGATCGTTGGACTGCTGAAAAACATCTTGTCTCCAGATGTAGCTATTCAGACAGTCTCGGAGGGAAAAGGGGAAGTTAAAGCTAAATGTGTTTAGGCATTAGCACCTTCATCAGGGTTCTATTTCTACTCCAGCTGTAACTGGCCAGAAACCCAACTCACACGTGTACACACTTTCCTTCCATAGACTTTCTGCGGCACACACACCAACAGATCCGTACCTCTGTGTTGCAGTAGTAGGAGTTCCAGCTGGCTCTCAGGCTTTCCTGGCCTCCGACGTCCCACACCAGGAAGCGGGTCTTGCGTACAGAGATCTCCTCTACGTTACTGCCAATGGTGGGGGAGGTGTGGACCGCCTCTTTGGTAAGGCTGAGGGGAACAGAGTGATTGTTATGACTAAGTGGTTATACATATCATTTGCATACACGTTTGACTTTTGTGATCATGAATTATACACATCTATTTTGAGATCACTCACAATTGGTAGAGGATAGTGGTCTTCCCAGCATTGTCCAGGCCCACTATGATCACTTTGTGTTCTGTGAGAGAAGGAATGAGGAAAGTCATTTACACACTTCTACACAACGGACACACAGATTGCCACTCACAGATCTGTGACCCTAAAGCTAACCAATCGTCACCATGACAACACATCAGACTGATGGACTCTCTTTGAAGGGTCTAGCTATGGATTCAAATACCAGATATGAAAAATATGGGCAGACATTCTTTATTATCCAAAGGGGTCAAAACCTCGCTGTGTTTGTTTGCAGTTTTATACTATTAGGTAAAACAAGGACCATTTGACCCTGATAGTCAACCCCAGCGACCTCTACCCTGCCGTCATCTCATCAACGAGGTAAACAGTACTGATTGACAAAATGTTATTGGTTGCATAATATTACTGCAATTCACTACCGCTACATAGAAAACAAGAGAATTACACGGGACACGTGTGCAGAACGTTGACACAGTTAACAGAACATGCAGTACGGACTAGCTCATGTCCCACAGAAATTAACAGGTTATTGGAAGGTGCCCGGTGTAGTTATGAACTTAGCTGGCTCGGCTAATTGAAGCACACCGACTTAGGCTGTGTCGAAATTGTCCATTTTTTTTAAACCGTCACGTTATTGAAAATCACGTCTAACAGCTTTTCTTGCGTTTTCTCATCATTTACACCCAGTCCATAACAACACCGTGCTACAAAGCAGCTAACGTTAGTAAACCAAGCAAGCAGAAATGATCAGGCACTGAGTGGAGATTACTTTAGAGCAACAATAACAGCAGTAAATTAGCTAAATGTATCCAGGCAGACAAATGATTACCTCTGTCTCCGAAGACAGTCATCAGCTTGGTAAAAAGTAGTCCCATATCCACCGGTGATGAGAATGAAGGCAACTCAAAGAAGTATGAAAATATTTCCAACAAGAGCAAATCAGAAAAGCCGTTAAAGTTAGCTGGCTAGCTAACACAATAGGCACCCCACAATTCGAGCTAACGTTAGCTAGCTAAATTACTGTACTGATAACTAACCCTGTGCTGTGCTTCGTTACTTTTAAGCCCAGCTACCTGGAAAACATTAGGTAGCACAGTCTAGAAAATTATTTTTTTAACGTTCATCGACACAAACAAAACTAGATATGTGCCCATGTGTTGTCTATCGATACCAAATTGATTCTGAGATCAAAATAGGCAATGCATTCTTTTACTTCGCTAGCTAGATTTTCGGGGGGTGACTGGAGCGAGTCACGGAAAAAGGCTGGGCAAAGGAATGCCTCAGCTAAAAGAGGGCGTGGCCACGCTGCTGTAGCAAAACATGACGCAAATATGACGAATGAGGACAACGCAAAACGTATGGACACGGAAGTGCACTATAGTTCCTCAAGCGTCATTCCAACAGGGGAATTCTACATGTTTATTAATAGTGACCAAAAGTGAAACAATGACGGTGACATCTACCTGGAATGTCCTTTCTATTCCTGTGATCGAGATTGTGTTTATCATAATCTTCAGGGCATGACTTTCCCAATTAACCTCACCCATGAGCACACACTGGGTTAATCAACGTTGTTTCCACGTCATTTCAATGAAATTACATTAAACCAACTTGGAATAGACGTTGAATTGATGTCTGTGCCCAGTGGGCAGGGTCACTAGCTGAGCACCTTCAAACACATGAATATCCATCAAATGTTTTAAAAACGGCACTCTGCACTAATATCTTAGTCGCCGTAAAATACTGTGTACTTTGATCAAGCCTCATTTCAGGGGGATTTACAGGTGATATTTATTGATAGCATCAACAAGTAAAGCCATGACTGTGACATTCCCCTGGAATTCCCTTTCTATTCCTGTGAATTAGAATGTGTTTGAATAAACTTCAGGGCTTGACTTTCCCAAGTTAAAATGTTCTCTCAACACTGGTCAATAGCACAATAGAAAAATCTTTATACAGTGTGTGCAAATGGAGTAAGGAGTAAGGCAAAAAAAAATAGGTCACAGTAGCGAAATAATTCAAATTTAGCAAATGAACACTGGAGTGATAAATGTGCAGATGATGATGTGCAAGTAGAAATACTGGTCTGCAAAAGAGCAAAAAAGTAAATTAAAACAATATGGGGATGAGGTAGGTAGTTGGAAGGGCTATGTACAGCTGCAGCGATCGGTAAGCTGCTTAGATAGCTGATGCTTAAAGTTAGTGACGAGGATATGTCTCCAACTTCAGCGATTTTTGCAATTTGTTCCAGTCATTGGCAGCAGAGAACTGGAAGGAAAGGTGGCCAAAGGAGGAGTTGGCTTTGGGGATGACCAGTGAGATATACCTGCTGGAGCACACGCTACGGGTGGGTGTTGTTATGGTGACCAGTGAGCTGAGATAAGGCGGAACTTTACCTAGCAAAGACTTATAGATGACCTGGAGCCAGAGACAAATATGTAGTAAGGGCCAGAAAAACGAGAGCATACAGGTCGCAGTGGTGGGTGGTATATGGGGCTTTGGTGACAAAACGGATGGCACTGTGATAGACTGCATCCAGTTTGCTGAGTAGAGTGTTGGAGGCTATTTTGTAAATGACATCGCCAAAGTCGATGATCAGTAGGATAGTCAGTTTTACGAGGGTATGTTTGGCAGCATGAGTGAAGGAGGCTTTGTTGCGAAGCCGATTCTAGATTAAATTTTGGATTGGAGATGCTTAATATGAGTCTGGAGGGAGAGTTTACAGCCAGACACCTAGGTATGTGTAGTTGTCTAAGTCAGAACCGTCCAGAGTAGTGATGCTAGTCGGGCGGGCGGGTGCGGGCAGCGATCGTTTGAAGAGCATGCATTTAGTTTTACTTGCATTTAAGAGTAATTGGAGGCAACGAAAGGAGTGTTGTATGGCATTGAAGCTCGTTTGGAGGTTTATTAACACAGTGACTTTGGGTCATGATGTGGGCATGAGGGAAAGCCTGAAAAATTATGCAACATATGATCTCAGATTCAGGAAGAGGGACCACCACACCCAAACTTCTAGATATTTAGTTAACTACTTCCTCCTATAGAACATTATATGGTTCTAACTTCCTTTTAAAATGTCTAGAATTCCAAAATATATATATAGTTTCCTTCACAGTGTATGCATGACAGTCCAGGGCATGCCACGCGCTGCGCTGAGTCCTGCGGCTGTTGTGTTTTCAACCAGAGATGAGTCAAAAACCACAAGTTCTTAGAAGCTTTCTTCTTTTTTCCCTTAGTAAGCGAAACAGAAACCATATTTTAAGCCACAGTTTATGTAACAAAAGGTGAACTACAGCAAGCTTCAGCTATCATACGTATTGTTATGCCATGCACCGGAGGAGGTTTTCTGTTATTTGACAACGGCTTCAATCACCAATATACTTAAATTACTGTATGGTTTTGGGTTGCATTGCAAGAACTGAGTGATTGTTTAGATTAAAGTATAGCTAATTTAAATGGCAAACTAATGTATTCAGTCATACAGCCCTCTAGGTGTGGAGGATGTGCAAGTGTGTGTCCCTGATAATCATCAGTGATTATCAGCCCCCTCTGCTGTTTCGTGGACTTCAGGAAACAGCAAACGGAGCACCGCCCTAAGTTTTAAATTCCTCTGTGTACACATCACAGGCAAGTTGAAATGGTCCACCCACACAGACAATGTAGTGAAGAAGGTGCAAGAGTACCTCTTCAACGTCAGGAGGCTGAAGAAATGCGACTTGCCACCTAAAACCCTGACAAACTTTTACAGATGCACAATTGAGAGCATTCTGTCGGGCTGTATGTTACGAGCCTCCTAACAGAGGGAGGTGCAGGAATCAGGAGCAGGAGAGCAAGAAATCCCAGTGGCGAAATAGTTTAATGAGCAGTCCCAACTCAACTACAACATGGAACAGAAAACACGCCCAAACACATGGAGGAGAAACCTCTACTCCTAAACACAAGAGCAAACGGCACAACTGCCTTGCGAAAAGAAACCCTGTGGTGCAGACACGCACCCCTCAATAACATAACACCAGAAAATAATCCCGCACAAAGACTAGCAGGCAGCGGAGGTAAATATACCCACAAAATCAACTAATAAGACACAGGTGTAAACAATACAGACAGACACAAACAAAAAGGGAAAATGGATTGATGGCAGCCTAGTAGGCCGGTGACGACGACCGTTGAGCACCGCCCAAACAGGGAGAGGAGTCGTGACACTGTATCACCGGATGGTAAGCAAGTGCACCGCCCTCAACCACAAGGCTCTCCAGAGGGTTGTGCGGTCTGCACAACACATCACCGGGGGCAAACTACCTGCCCTCCAGGACACCTATAGCACCCGATGTCACAGGAAGGCCAAAAAGATCATCAAAGACAACAACCACCCGACCCACTGCCTGTTCACCCCACTACCTGGGACCGAGAGACTGAAAAGGCCATCAGACTGTTAAACAGCCATCACTAGCACAGAGAGGCTACTGCCTACATAGACTCAAATCATTGGCCACTCTAATAAATTGATCACTAGTCACTTTAATAATGTCACTTTAATAATGTTTACATATCTTACATTACTCATCTCATATGTATATATTGTATCTTATACCATCTATTGCATCTTGCCTATGTCGCTCTGTCATCCATATATTTATATGTACATATTCTTATTCCATCCCTTTAGATTTGTGTGTATTAGGTAGTTGTTGGGAATTGTTAGATTACTTGTTAGATATTGCTGCACTGTCGGAACTACAAGAACAAGCATTTCGCTACACTCGCATTAACCTCTGCTAAACATCTGTATGTGACCAATAAAATTTTATTTGATCAAAGGAGTGACACAATGAAATTCCCAAGCATCTTTTTTTTTTCCTGATGAAAATTTTAATTAAAATACGAATTTATCCACAGATTAAAAATGAAAGGCAGAAAAAGCTCAATGTAGCTACAATCAGGCACCCATTATAAATGTTCTTCCATCTTTTTAACAATTGCAATAACGCAACAATAAACATTATTTACGAATCATTATTGAATATTTATTTATTTGACTGAAGAAAGGTGTGGGCAGAAGGAGCCCACCAAAAACATTTGTGGATCCTCCATTTAGTTAACTGAGTTGAAGACCATGTTGTGTACCTATCCCCGCCCCCCTTTACACTCTTCTCACTAGGGCTAAATAACTGAAGACCTTATAAAATACAAATGTCCACAGGAAAAACGACACTAAAGTCAGTCAGAAATCAAGAAGGGAAGTGCATGGCATCTGACATTCAGACATGCTAGCTGTTTGGTTGAACATTTGGGGTGATTTACCACGCAAAACAACTCGTATATAACTGTTAGTGTGCCCTACAACAAGTAAACGACACAAAGCTGGTGCAGAGAAAACAAGATGGTGGTGGACATCGTGCTGGAGCAACAAGGGTTGGCTACAGTGCAGGGTAGTAAAGCCAAGAAGACACATACAGTAGAGACACACAGATATGAAAACAGCGAGTGTGACAAGAGTTAAGACATCCCGCCATGACAATGGTGGACGTGGCTTGGCGAAACATTCCGGCACTTGTGATTGGAGTTTTCTTGGAAGTAAAGTCTGACGGTGTGAGAGACTATTAGGTAAGATATTTCATTCACGCGAGGCTTATGAACTGTACCACATTCGAAAAGACAAATGTATACTACACGAGCGAAGCTATCACCCACAGACAGACAGTATCCCTAAAATAGCAGGAAACAGATGTGGAAAACCAGACCAGACAAATACAGTTCTATTTAAATGCTATGGCTGAAGCCGGTTAGGGAAGAAGAAGTAGTATCTTTGGGGTGCTTCCTTTTATTCGTAACATTTAAGGTAAGCGTCAAAACGAATAAAACCAATTATCTCAATAAACTATTCTAAAGACATTTATGGCAACTTTTCCATCCAGAAAGCTTTTAAGGTCTGGGTGATGAGGAATCGGAGGAGAGGGACTCAAAAAGCTTAGGATCCATCCTGAAGGTGTCTGAATCCGGAAGCTGAGCCTCTGAAGCTGTGGGGATAGAGACCCTGATGCTCTGTACTGTACATGGGACATACAACCCTGTTTAAGACGACAGAGGACAGACACGACAGACTACAGCTCTATCAGCCTTCACATTCTACACTACAAAGATTGAGCCATACAGATCACAATCATAAATGATAACTGTCCTCGTGCTGTCAGTTCAGTAGGATTCCGTGGTACTCATGCAGTAGTACTAACAAAAGAAACTAAAAAGAGACCAACCAAACTGCTTTTTTTCCTCAAAACATAAATAAATTGAATATAGCTAAAATAATTGGATGAGGTGTATGGCATCTGGCAGTTGTTTTTTTCTTTACAGCGTACTCAACAATGAGAAAAGTACCTCTTTAATAAGGGTTGTAAACAGATTAATTCATGGGCTTCTGATTGGCATGGCCCCCAAGTCCACCCCCCTCTCCCCGCTAACATCCTAGCCCTAACCTTGAAACCCCTTTCCTCCCTCCCTTCCCCAGTCTGTCCATCAGCCTCCTAGCCCATGCGTCGTGGTGTGTGTTCAGCGGATGTACACGTCCCTCCCCCAGTCCTCCTGGTTCTTGTTGTGGCCCATGTTCGCCCCGGTGTCCCCGGGTTCCTGGCAGTACCTCTCCCTTAGCTTGGCCCGGCTGTGTTGCTCAGGCTGGGTGTGGGAGGGCATGGGAGGGTGGTTGAGGTTCTCCTGATCCGGCTCGGCCCCCTCGTCTTCCCAGGAGGCCTGGCGGCCGTGGTGCTGGGCTAGGTGGAGGCGGCTGCCCCCGCCCCCTACCCCGCGGTACATCTCAGACTCCTCGTAAGGGTCGGTCTCAATGTCCATGCAAGAGTCCCCTGCTTCAGTGTAGGCCGAGTCCCGACTGCCCTGCGTCTCCGAGTCAAAGGTGTCCTGCCGGGACAGGCCCCTCCCACCCCCTCCCCGTAGCTGGCCCCGCGAGGAGTGCAGGTAGGTCTGCTGCTTCTGCTGCTGCTGCTTCCCTCCCTCACTCTGGTAGTCATGGAGACTGCCGCTGCCACCGCACTCCGAACGAGGCCCTTCCCGCTTCTGTTCTCCGTGCACCAGGTACGGCCCCTGCAGCGAGCCACGCCCATACCACACGACACGCCATGCAGAGACACAGTGAGACAGACAGAACAAGGCCCAGGCAGTGGGTTAGTCAACAGGGTTAGGACAGGTTAGGGTGCAGTTAGATAAAAAACAGGATATGAGTAATGTCAGACAGTCGGTTCACAATGCAACACAAATAGAGGTTCACAGTATAACAATAAATGTATTTATGCGGTACTTAAAGCACACGGCTATTGCATTGTTATTGCATTGAAATCATTACTTGGTCAAAGTGACATTATTTGTTGTATTTAATGCACGCAGACTCTTTTCCATAGACTACAGAAATGTGTTCATTCATCACCTGTAAGAGAAACAGCCATGCAGTCATTAGGCAAGCAAAACACCATGATCAGCTCCTGGCTGCAAAACCAACAGTGCCCTCATCTGGCTGATATTTCACAGCAGCTAAAATGATGTTTCAACTCATTGTGATATCTCTTTTTCATTCACAAGCATGTTCCTCATCCTAAGTAGTAAGTCTTACATTCTGTTTAAACTCAATTAACAAGACACTTTTTAGAGTTTGGTCAAGCCAACATTTGGCTGATCCTTGCAAATGACTTTGGAATAGGCCGAGCTTAAAGTCACACCCATTGACAGTAAAACAATAACTGAACAAAATCTCCTCCGTCTGAACGAATTCTAATGAATCTATACAGCCGCCATTGTCTTATGTCAGATCGCGTTACTCGTAGGTGACGCTCGGGCCCCCCACCGAGACAGATCAGTGCAGGCGGAATCGACGCGCTGTGTCTGACGTAAGGCAATGTACAGCCAGCCGCACCATATCAAATACGACCTATTGTATCAGAGCAAGCACTGTTCATAATACTGCATTTATGTCTAACTGAACACGATTCAAACAATTCTGTGGGTATAACTCATTGATATATGGAACCAGCTTGGACACTTTTACAAGGTCTTGGACTATGACAGTCATGAGTCATGCTGTATGTATTTGGCTGAAGCCAGTGGCTGATTGTAGATGAGACCCAGATGATCATTTTTTCTGCTGGTTAGAGTTTCCTGTGTGAATTAATGAAATAGGACATTCCTATTAGTCATGGCCCACATCACTTCACACACGCGCGCGCTCACACATATGCACGCTCACACGCACACAGCCCATCCCTGCCACGCCACACAAATCAGAAAACTAGAAATGATGCCACAACAACAAGGCACACATTAGCCAAGCGGCCGAGATGACTCGCTCCTTTTCAGGGATGGTGCCATGGAAACACGGAGAAGGGAAGTAAACTGGACACCGTTTCCCCGACGATAAAGGAGTGCTGAAGAAAGGAGGTCAGGCAGGGAGCCCAGAGGTTGGGTAAGGGGCACACAATTTTCTCTACCAATTACAGTAAACAGGGAATAGGCAGCAGACCAGAGACAGAGGTACTTCACTGACCGATGGATGGATGGTGGAGGATTTTCACTTCTTCCAATAACTGCCCCCGTCAATTCATTTTACAACTTCAATGTGATTGTGTGTGTGTTATTCTCACTGAAAACCCAGTGCTGGTGTGGTCTGGATCTAGTGTCCTGCCCATATAAACTCTCCTTTGCTAATTTTGCTGTGTGTGTTGCTCTAAGATACTGTGTCATTTGCAGAGAGGTTTTCTTGAAGAGGACGAAGCTCTCTGTTTGTCCTCTCGGTGTTTGTGTGTGGGTGTTTTCTAAAGCAGAAGGATTTTTACAGTAATGTGTGGGGCCTATATTGTTCCGAGTACTCTGATGTGTGTGTGTGTTTGTAAGTGTGTGTGTGAGAATATGAATGTCTGTGTAAGTGTGTGTATGTGCTATTGAGTTGGATCCAGTGTGATGGACCCAGAATACTCTCCAGTAAACAGCCTCCTCCCTCTCTCCATGTATGTGGTGTTTCTCTACACAGTATTATGAATGAGAACGGGGTCTAAACATAATGTGATTAGGTTCTTTCCTTCTTTCAGGTCAAGGGGAGGGATGGAGAGAGGGAGGATGGGGGGGAGGTATATCTGGAGTGCAGGCAGCCGGGTTTGGAAGGGGTGTTGCTCCCCCTGAGCCCCCCCCCCCACAGCTGGCCTTTAGAGGGCATGCTCGGCCACCTTCCCGTGCTCGGCCCCGGGGCCATCCAGGCCGGGCCAGAACTCCAGGTTGCGGCGCAGGGAGGTGAGCACCTGTACCTGCAGGTTGGAGACGGGCTCTGGGGAGGCGGCCAGGGCGGCCGTGGCCATTGTGCGGTTGAGGAGGGGGTTGGGGGGGTTACTGCTGGGGGGGTGCGTGGCCTTCCAGTAGGCCTCCAGGTAGTCAGCCAGATGCTCACAGGCGTCCTCCAGCTGGTTCTCATCCAGGATAATGTCAAACAGCTCCTACATACAACACAGAGGGACATGATGTTAGTGTCTCACCTTTCAACTTCAGAGATTCAGCCAACTACCTAAAAGGGCATTAATTTCAATGCTAAGCCAATGCCATTGTTCAGACTGGTCATTGTGAATGAATTTGTTCAGGGCAAACAGCATGTAAGAAGATGTGCCTTTCGGGCCACAGAATCCAAGGTCACAGACAGACACTCACAGGGGGGCACTGGGCCAGCTTGTCTGCTGCCACCATCTGCACGTTCAGGTGTTTGGCCTGGGACTTCCCCCGGGATTTAATGAGCCTCTGGAGGACCTGAAGGGAAACAGGCAACAACATACCGCTGGTCACTGACAGAGATGTCACATCTACAGACATTTCAGTCACATACATGCCATCTCAGTAGGACGTGATAGAGGAAGTCAATCGACCACAAAGTCATTCCGCTCAGAGGGTACCTTCGGTGAGGCTATTTTGATGTAGACGATGATAGGAGCCAGGGAGGTCTTAGCCAGCTGAGAGGGGTGGTTAATGGTGTCTGCGTCTAGGGCAACCAGCTGCAGGGTGCGGGCCAGCTCAAAGATACGCTCAATTTCACTCTGCACCTCCGCTATGTGGTAGAGAACAACATGGAAATGCAGTAAGTAACAGGGTGTAGTAGGTGTCTGAACACACAGAGGATACAACTTGAATTGGTGGTCAAATCCCAATTCTGTCCACATTTAAATCCCTTCTGGAGTATACAGGAGATCAGTGTGACATTTCACACACTTACCATTTAAAAAAACAACAACAGGATAGACACAAGCACATGCAAATGTGGCATGTTAACACTGCATCATGCTTGTCAACATTTTGGCAAAAGGTTTGGTGCATGTGAAACAGAACCCATCGTACTAAATGGTCCATTTACACACCGCTAAATGGAACATTGGGGGCATTCTCATTCTGTTGCCACATTCCAACGAGCAGTGACTGATGTTTTGCACTGGTAAATGTGATCTCTGACACAGGTTTTTATATATCGACTCACACTCGGGACGGAAGGAGGCATGTGAGAATGAGATGCCTCTGGCAGCACTTGATGTACTGTTCTGAACACATCGATGAATACAATAATCGCAAAGTGATTAAGTGTAACTACATTCGCTGTTAGAGCCATCAGGCATTGCAAACGTATTAGTCTGTTTGGATGTTCCGGCTTTGTACACTCTCGTTCTCCTTTTGGGTACGTATGGGAGGGAGGAGGGGGGAGTTGTTCCAGCCACAATGACATAACAGGGGACAGGTAATCCGCAGGGGGCCTGCGGGCTGCAGACGCTCTCCCTCCGAAGGGCTGAGGTAGAAAGGAATTAAACCTGCAGGCGGAAGGCAGTGACCAGAGGCTCCACAGAGAGATAAAGGATATGAACTTTACCTAAAATGATGAAAACCTAACAACCTGTCCCAGTTTCTATTAACCTGCAAATGTCCTCTATTTACACTGCATCTCTGAGAAGAATGTGTTTCCCTGTATCAGAGATTGGTAGTAAACAATGATGTACTGTATATAAACTCATGAATATATGAACGTCTAATTGTGTATGCGTACAGGCTCCTTGTAAGTAAAGTATTATTACATGTTGCTTTACAGTAGGGTCCCTGATTCTGGGTCACAGGGTGGGAGGCAATGGAGGATGGAGGGGGGAGTATCAGTTTCCCCTGTACACTCATCCCTGACTACAGTTGGCCCCCCCTATCACATTTCCCCTGAACCTCAGACAGACAGACAGGTAGACAGCAGGCAGATGCTCAGCTGAGCAGCCTAGAGCCACCAGAGCCAACCAGCCAACTCATTCGGCTGTGTAAGTAGTCTACTCTTTCCAAGCCTTAGTTCAAGTTGTTTTATTACTGCAAGCAACAGGCTATCACAAACATGTGTGAGGAACAGACAGGCAGACAGATGGATGAGTGTATGAGGGGATGAGGAGAGTAGTGAGAGACAAACGGGGGAGGAGGTCAGAGGTTAAAAAAAGCTCTCGGTTGTTTTCCTCATGGGGTCGAGAGCATACGTACCCAGCACGTCTGAGAGACGTAGAGCGAGTGGAGGGAAGGAGAGTGGTGGGAGAGAGGGACAGGTGGGTGGAGGGTAGGAAAAGACAGGATGGAGAAAGAGAAGAGGCCAGGTCAGAGAGGGACCATGAGTAATAAAGCTAGAAGGCTGACAGCCCTTTCAGGGTTGTCAGGCTACACTGCCCCTCTCTGCTCAGCTAGCCTCTCCTCTAGAGGAGCCTTCCTGTTCTGTGCTTAGCCCTACTCACTGATATTGAAGACGATCCACGCCAAATGGAGTGGATTGATGACCTTCTAAGTAAAAACATTTGTGTAATTCAATTCCATTTAAATTCAATGGTTGAATGGGCGACTAGGAGGCTCCCTACTGCATGTTGTCAATAGATGCTAACATCCAATCAACCAATAATCCCTGACCTTTCGCTGACCAGGTAGCTATTACCAACAGAAACAATACTTTTAAATATCTCTCTCCCAATACTCGGAGACAGGTAAACACCAGTCTTTGTCCAAGTACAAACTGGTTTGTTTCATTTTTATTTATTTCATTTAGAATCGGGCAAGTCATCAGCAGGATCAAATACTTACACAAGCTAAGATGGATATATGAAAACACTGATAGTGAAAGGTAACAACACAATAGCCCAACGGATGATAAGAAACATCAACTAACAAAGCTTTTTGACATGTATCAAGTGGGTGTGTGTAGGAAAGGCACAGAGCCAGTCCTGGCGCTTATTACGATCAATGGTTTTGATTTAGGTACAAAGATGACTTGCCCTACAAGGTCCTGTCTTACCCAGGCTGGAGCGGGTGCTGGAGCGCTCAATGATGGTGTGTTTACTGGGGTTGTTGAGGACCGAGCGCTTGGCAAGGGAGATGTCTGCTGTCACCCGGGTGATGGATATCCTGGAAGAAACATTATCAACCAATCAGGGCTGAGAACTGGAAACGTCTTAAAGCAGGTTAAACTAAATAACTAAGTTGAAGACATTTTCAACCTTTACTAAATATGGTACATATTTCAGTTAGGTTCTCTGGCTGGCCTGAAACTCACCTGCCCTCAAACTTGTGCTTGAGAAAGTCAAAGAGAGCCTTTTGCATCATGTCAGTCACCTGGTGGGAGACGAGGAGAAGAAGAACAACCGAGGCGTGGGGATATGACCGGTATTATAAACCATGAAGAACGTTGGGGAGATTGAGCTACACAGTAGCCTTACCTCGTAGCCCTTCAGTGACGGCCCCACTAGAATGATGGGTCTCATGGAGGGGACCACGTCGTACGGGGGGACATGCTCCATCTGAGCCAGACAGGAGAGCACCAAGAGTGGGGTGAGACACTATAACCTCTGTGTCTGAACACAGACATGCATGCGAACAGAGCTCACGCGTACTCCGAGACGCACAATCTACAGCCACTTTGTACGCACGCGTCTGGAGCTACACAATCTACTGCCACAGAAACACACACACACACACACACACATAAATCAACATTATGGCAACACCAATTCTTCCTCTCTCTGTACAGTAGACTACAGTCAGAATGATATGTAATGCATTTCAGACAGAGGCCATTTATTATCTTGGAGAGGGTAAAAGACCAAGCTCAACATTTTTCACAGAAAGCACTCATTTTCCATTTCTCAGTCTGCTCTCCCAGTCATAGCAAATTAAATAAACCATAATCAAATTGGATTGGAATGAGCTATGGAGAGTGGTAAGGGCCATTATTGATATCTATATATATAGAGAGAAAAAATCTCAGTAGCTTTCGTGCACCCAAAGGCTCATGTGACAGCAGTTCCAGTCGAAGATAACACTCTCTCTCCTACTCTCTCGTAGTATGTATCTGTGTGTGGTGGACCCCTCTTGCTTTATAGAAAGAAGCCAGATAGACACCGAGCCAAGTGGGTTTTTAGGCCCAGAGAAAAATGGACAACAAGCACACACACTAAACCTACAAAAAGGATACCCCTCATTTTGAACCAACATACAGAGAACGTATTTCAGACACTTACTCAAACACTCAAATCACATTGAAAATGGAAACATACACAGACGACACGCACTCTTGCACAAAACACCCACACCCAGTCAATCAATATTCCGACAAGTACAACAAATGCATACATTAACATTCCATCAATATGAATCATGAGAAGCATCTGGCCGACAATCTATAAGCATCTGTTCTGTTATAGAAAGCGCCCCGTTTTGGAGTGACAGGTGAGGGGAGAACACTAAGTAAACCACTCCCATGGTCTATCCACTAACAGACAGGCAGGCATTAGGAGAATACAGATGAAGGATCTTCATTTGACCTATATTGTCACGGCAAAAATAATCCCGCAGCAACAGGTTTTGAACGTTTAGTCCATAGTGTTGGTTGATCCGTGGTTAGGCCATTAACTGGCCAAAAGTAGTGCACGTGAAAAGTGCACTACTGTTAATATAACAGTGTGTTTGTGTGGGTTTTCAGTGAATGTATGTAAATCACAAAGCTCATTTGCATTTCCTCCAGGACAATTCTCAGCAACAAAAAGTGATCACAGTAAGATCCTACACCCGCTCTCTGTATTCCCAGCACGCCTTCTCCTCTGTATTCCATGCAGCACTTTAGTGCACTGAGAGCAGTAGCATAGAGGCTTGAAGAGCTCTCCTCCACTAAGGTACGTTACGTTACATAAAGCCACACCTCCACGACCAGGCAGTGGACTCAGTTCACCCCATTACGATTCACTACATCTAAAAATACACTTAAGAACTTTTCCAAATGGTGCTCATCACTAGAGGTGCAGTGCTGGGGGAAGTGTACTGCGTATCGCCATTCATCTCTCTCTTTCTGAATGACATGAACTTTCACGTAATCTATAGAGTGTTTTTGCTATTGGAGGACAAAGCGTGCCTCTGCCTCCACAGTCTCCTGTATCTACAGGATCAAAGCAGTGTTGACAGCTCTGAGATAGCGAGGGATAGCGAGGCGGGCTGATGACAGGCTGTCAGGCTGTCAGTCAAAGCAGCCGTCCAGAATGGGCATGAAAACACATCAGGGAGCATTAACGTTCACAAGAAGTGTGAGTGACAGGGGCCGTGACACGCCTGCACCTGCTTACTGGCAGCCCGTGTTTACCCAATCAGCTCTGACTGCATACTGACAGCCCGTGTTTACCCAATCAGCTCTGACTGCTTACTGGCAGCCCGTGTTTACCCAATCAGCTCTGACTGCTTACTGGCAGCCCGTGTTTACCCAATCAGCTCTGACTGCTTACTGGCAGCCTGACTGTACTGACAGTTTACCCAATCAGCTCTGACTGCATACTGACAGCCCGTGTTTACCCAATCAGCTCTGACTACATACTGACAGCCCGTGTTTACCCAATCAGCTCTGACTGCTTACTGGCAGCCCGTGTTTACCCAATCAGCTCTGACTGCTTACTGGCAGCCCGTGTTTACCCAATCAGCTCTGACTGCTTACTGGCAGCCCGTGTTTACCCAATCAGCTCTGACTGCTTACTGGCAGCCCGTGTTTACCCAATCAGCTCTGACTGCTTACTGGCAGCCCGTGTTTACCCAATCAGCTCTGACTGCTTACTGGCAGCCCGTGTTTACCCAATCAGCTCTGACTACATACTGACAGCCCGTGTTTACCCAATCAGCTCTGACTGCTTACTGGCAGCCCGTGTTTACCCAATCAGCTCTGACTGCTTACTGGCAGCCCGTGTTTACAGCTCTGAATCAGCTCTGACTGCTTACTGGCAGCCCGTGTTTACCCAATCAGCTCTGACTGCTTACTGGCAGCCCGTGTTTACCCAATCAGCTCTGACTGCTTACTGGCAGCCCGTGTTTACCCAATCAGCTCTGACTGCTTACTGGCAGCCCGTGTTTACCCAATCAGCTCTGACTGCTTACTGACAGCCCGTGTTTACCCAATCAGCTCTGACTGCTTACTGGCAGCCCGTGTTTACCCAATCAGCTCTGACTGCTTACTGGCAGCCCGTGATTACCCAATCAGCTCTGACTACATACTGACAGCCCGTGTTTACCCAATCAGCTCTGACTGCTTACTGGCAGCCCGTGTTTACCCAATCAGCTCTGACTGCATACTGACAGCCCGTGTTTACCCAATCAGCTCTGACTGCATCTGACTGACAGCCCGTGTTTACCCAATCAGCTCTGACTGCATACTGACAGCCCGTGTTTACCCAATCAGCTCTGACTGCTTACTGGCAGCCCGTGTTTACCCAATCAGCTCTGACTGCATGCTGACAGCCCGTGTTTACCCAATCAGCTCTGACTGCTTACTGACAGCCCGTGTTTACCCAATCAGCTCTGACTGCATGCTGACAGCCCGTGTTTACCCAATCAGCTCTGACTGCATGCTGACAGCCCGTGTTTACCCAATCAGCTCTGACTGCATGCTGACAGCCCGTGTTTACCCAATCAGCTCTGACTGCTTACTGGCAGCCCGTGTTTACCCAATCAGCTCTGACTGCATACCATACTGACAGACTGTGTTTACCCAATCAGCTCTGACTGCATGCTGACAGCCCGTGTTTACCCAATCAGCTCTGACTGCATACTGACAGCCCGAGTTTACCCAATCAGTTCTGAAGACCGAGACAAATGGAAGCCCTGCTTGCATTTGGGGGTGGAACTAACATTTCCCTTCCTACAATTCCTCCCTATAATTTCTAATTTTCCATAATTTATTAATTGATCATTTTGGAACACAATATCCCTGGGGACAACTGCAACACGGAAATCTTCTTCTTGGGGCATAAGTGAAAACCTTGACAAAAATGAGGAAATGTTCAAATCCAGTCACCTCCCACTCACTCTAGCATAAGCTGACATGAGAGCAGACTGAGGAACATGGAGAGCAAAGAGAGAGGAAGAAGAGGAGGAGGACGAGGCAGAACAGAAGGTAAAGGTCAATTAAAGGTCAGCACCGACTCACCGACTTCTGTTTCTGTTTAGCCGGACCACCTACAGTATCATTCCGCACACAACCCCAAACGAGAAGACAGAGCAAAAGGGACAAAAAGAGACAAAAAGCACAAAAGACAGAGGACGTGTTGTTATTGACAGGTGACGGTTAGTTGGGAATTGGGAGTGGAGCTGTTCAATAGGACAGCGGAGACCACACCCACTGTAGTCTGATCGATAATGACATTTATTGTTTCGGGTTGCACCGTTGACGAATATTCATACATTGCTTTTGCATCGGCGAATGTATGAACGTGGTCAGGTTTCGTCTTTAGCTTCAGCTCAACCCCTCCCACAGTTGACCAGCGCAGAAACACACAGGCAAACAGAACTCAACGTCACCGTGGTGACCAGAGACTGAGGGGCCAATCGGGATTAGGGAGTCAGACAGGCGCTGGCTAGCGGCGGGAACGGTGGGTCAGTTTAGTGCAGTAAGTCGGAGACGGTAAGGGTAAGAGGGGCTAGTGGGGACAGACAGAGGTTATTAAAGCCTAGGACTGGGCCATAGCTTCGTGCAGAAGGGGGGTTTGGTTGAAGGGAGTTGGGGAGGGGAAGCAGCCGTGGTGCCTGGGTCCCCTGGAGGGCTTTACCTTCTTAAAGAAGGGCAGGCGGTGGATTTGGCCCTGGGGGGAGGTGACGCTGCCTGCGCTGCCCTTGGGGGAGCGAGGGTCACCCTGGGGCTCAGGGGGCTCCTCGGCATCCAGGTCCAGGGGGTCAAGGTCAAAAGCCATCGTGGACATGTCCACATGAGCTGAGGGGTGGGGCAGGGTAGAGAGAGAGAGAGAGAGAGAGAGAGAGAGAGAGAGAATATCGAGCAATAGTGAAAAGAGGAAGAAAAAGTGGAGATGTATACAGAGAAATGAGGAAAGAGGAAAAAAGGGAGGACAAGAAAGGCAATCAAAAGCAGAGAGAAGGCCAGACACAGATCTGAGATCGAGAAATGGGAGAAATGACAGAGTTCTGAACCAGAAATAACAGTGCTGAAATAAAAGTCAATAGGTGACTAAGTAAAGAATAAATGCTTTTGGTCACGACGAAGTCAGTGCATGAGCAGGTCAGAAAAACAGTGATCGCAAACACAACAGTGAGTAAGAGAGAGATGCGGAGAGAAAGGAGGTGGAAGAGCGAGCTATTCACTGCTGAAGAAGAAGGTGGCGGAGACGAGAAAAAGAGAGAGAGAGAAGAGAAGAAGAGGTGCTAGGAGGTGGAGGCAGAAAAGGGGGTGTAGCTGCCCTGAGGAGGGTTTGCTGTGTGCTGGGACTGGTTAAGGTGGTAAGGGCTCTGTGTTTTGGATGTGGTTACGGGTGCTTTAAGCTGGCACAGCTAGGCAGGAAGAGGGGTTTGGTATATCAGTTCAGGTATAACAAATAGGGTTGATAAAGAGAACCATACTATAACTGTCGTGCATTAACGTAACACATCCATCAACGGAGAAACAATGTGTCTGATCTCGTCCGTCTGTCTTCAATTCAATTATTCAGTTCAATGAATTCACTCCCAGTCGGCTCTTATCTAATAAAAATATGTATATATTTCTGTCAATCTTTCCTTCGGTCTCTATGCCAGTCTATTTATTTCCCTCAGTGAACCGTACTGTCTATCCAGCAGTGTGACTGAACTGAACTATCCCGTTGCTGCCCAGTGCCAACACTTTAAGGCTGAAATTGGGCATCAAAGTGCATTACCTTTGACCAGGGCCCATAAGGCTTTGGTCAAAACTAGCGCACTATGCAGGGAATAGGGTGCCATTTGGGACACGGCCCTGGTCTGGCCAAGCGTAGTGATCAGATTTGACGAGAGGAGCGCTTATATCCTCAGCTGTGTTTCAGGCTGGTCCTGTTAGCCATGCTAATGACAAACCTGCTATAGGACCCCTCTCTTTCTCTCCGTCTGACTCTCACTCCAGCAGCAGCAGCAGCAGCACCCACCCAGACGCTCCCCTCCACACTGCAGATATCTCATTCGTCATGGATCACTAACTATCCAACTCAAATCTGCATGGAATATTAGCGACAGGCCGCGGCAAAGGGCTATATCTATAGCTATCGTGTGTTTCTCTTCTAGCCAGCCGAGCTGTGAAGATGACCCCTTACCCCTGACCTTACCTGTGCCAGGAGGGGTGGGCCTGCGTGTTCCCGTGGCAACGTCCAGGCTGGAGCTGCCACCAGATTTGCTGTAAGAGGGAGGAGGAGAGAACAATGAGTGGATGGTTACTGGTAGGTGAAAATTGAAGTGGATTGAAAAAAAAATGTAATTGAAAATAAATGGAACTTTTCCCATTTTTAATTGTGAAGTAGTGACTGTTGTGAAGTGGTGATTGGGTGATCATTGTACTGTATTATGTTGCATGCATCGTGGAAGCTAATTGGATAACAGGGTTGGCTCAATTCAAATTGAAGGCAGTCAATTTAGAAAGTAAACAAAAATTACAATTCAAGGGCATTTATTTTCAATGACTTCTCAATAAACTGAAAAGTAGACGCTACTTTTTTCAAAAGTTTTAAAAAATTATAACAATTCAATTCAAATAACTATCTGAATGAACTGCCTTCAATTCGAATTGAGCCCTGATAACAGCTCTGACCTGACGGTAGCTGATAGGTAACTGATCTACGTTGCTGTAAAGTGCCTGGGTGATGGGTGCCAGGGGACGTGGGTGTGGGTGTGGGCAGCAGCCAGTACCTGGAGCTGAGGCGGTTCTGTCTCATCTTCTGCTCCTGCAGTAGCCTGGTGTTCTCCAGTTTGACTGGGCTGGGGATGAACCCCACCTCACAGCCCTCCTTCACCAGACGCCCAATCCACCAGTCATTATTGTACTTCTGCACAGAGCACACGGACAGACAGACAGGTAAATGCTACCCAATAATACACACACCAGTCTTCTCCTCCCTCTCTCACAGAGTCCCTGCTGAGTGTTTCCAAGGCAACCGCCACCGCCATCGTAGCTTGCTTATCGACACATCAATCAGATATAAATATAGATCCGGATGTTTATATTATAACAAAATTGCCACTTCACCATATCCCACTGTCTTCGTAAAGCTCCAGGGGACGGGGACTAAAACATCTTCAGAAATGATCTAACAATAAGAAATAAGAAGGCCCAGTGTTGTTTACGCAGCTCCGGTACCTCTTTGATGTGTAGGAAGTCTTTGGCTTCAAAGGAGATGGCCATGCCCTGCACTGGGACGTCGTCGTTGGGCCCAGAGTTGTAGCCCACATTCGTCCGCACAGCAAAGGCCACTGGTTTGGTCTGGAGGGGTTGAAGCAAGAAAGAGAAAGCCGAAACAAAGAATGAGAACGGAGGATAAGAATGATGAATGACATGGGGGCGATAGAGCGGACAAGACGGGGGTGAGATATTACTCAACTTGTCATGTCGCTCGAAGTCTATAATGTCACAAAGACTGTTATTGAATGTTAATTGACTAGAAAGACAGGCTATAATATGTGTTAACCGTGTACCTAAAACACAGAGGGGACACTGTCAGCGAGATTAGTCAGGTGTATAGTTAGGGTCAGGGCGAATGGTTAAAGAACGTGCTGTTTTGTACGGCTGTATGGGGTACTGTATAACAGAAGGACATGGCCACAGGGAAGGGTCATGGTGACCTCTGACCTTAGCTTTCTCGAGGGTGGCCAAGGCCTGTAGGTCTGCCTCCTTCCTCAGTGCCTCTGGGTCCTCCTCCAGGGACACATCTGAGTCCGACGGCCGGCTGGTGTAGGAGTCGGCAGAGCCCTGCAACACACACACACACACACAGGGACAGAGTAAGGAAGTGAGAGTGAGTGAGTGTGTGTTTATGTGTGGGAGAGAGAAAGAAAGAGGACAGAGAGAGAGGAGGTATAGAGAGAAGGAAAGAAGGAGAATGTGGGAGATGGTGGCATGGTCATTTTTTCTAGCGTGCTGTATGTTTGTTCAAGCGTGTGTGTGTATGTTTGTTCGAGCAGGGGTGTGTGTGAGTGTGTGTGTGTGTGTGTGTGTACACAAGCGTATTCTATGGCATGACCACACATCCTTGAATAAAAACCCCTGTGCCTGTAAAGGCAATAAAGACAGCAATAGTACTACTGGAACCACACACACACACACCTCCCCATAACAACACCAACGACAGACAGGGGGGAGAGAAATTAGTGGAATGTAGAGGTGTGTGTGGAATAACACAATCAAGGCCTTGTGCCCAACGTGATCATCTGGGATCTCTCTCCCTTTCTGCTTTATGTCTCCTTCACTCTGTGCCTCTAAGTCTCTTCTCTCAATATATTATTTTCCACTGCCTGTCTTTTCACATCTCCCTATGCGTTGCTCCATCTCTGTTTAGACCATAATATGTACTGTAGTGTGTTCTGTCCATCTCTGTTTACACCATAATATGTACTGTAGTGTGTTCTGTCCATCTCTGTTTAGACCATAATATGTACTGTAGTGTGTTCTGTCCATCTCTGTTTAGACCATAGTATGTACTGTAGTGTGTTCTGTCCATCTCTGTTTAGACCATAATATGTACTGTAGTGTGTTCTGTCCATCTCTGTTTAGACCATAATATGTACAGTAGTGTGTTCTGTCCATCTCTGTTTAGATCATAATATGTACTGTAGTGTGTTCTGTCCATCTCTGTTTAGACCATAATATGTACTGTAGTGTGTTCCTTCCATCTCTGTTTAGACCATAGTATGTACTGTAGTGTGTTCTATACTACTGACTGGTGCCTACCTCATTCTGAATGGCTCGAGGGCAAATATCCCAATCACCTATAATTGTCATCAGGTCCACCTCTCTGTGGTATTTCTTTTGTTTCACCCTTTATTTATATCCTGGAGGCACAAAGGGAACCTGCCTGACTGGCTGCCTGCACTCAAGCCTACTCCTCAAATACACACACATTACTGTCTGGCACAGAACACTTGGCTGGTGTAATATGGGTGTGAAGTGGATGCATCAAAACACATATGTAAACCTGAATCACATCTGATCAGGCGCTTTGATGTGTTTAACACCCAGTGCCAACAGAGTGTGGGCGTGTCAGAGAGAGAGAGGGGGAGATAGAGAGAGATAGAAAAGAGAGATAAAACGGCCTAAGGCCCGGATTTAATATTAGCACTGATATATCACTCATGAAGTGGCTATGGTTTTGTCCACTTCCACCACCATTGATCAATGGTAACCTGAGCCTCTCTGGCTGACCCTAATCCACCCATACACACAATAAAAACCCTGGCCTGGCCTCCTCTCCTGGGGGGCTCTGCTCAGAGCGGAGCGTTCCCTGCCTGGCATCCTGTACACCACAGCCCAGCACTGGTAGTACAGCCTGGCTCACTTGTAAAGGGTTTGAGTGTTCTCTTTATGTAACTATCCCACTTGTTCGGTTTTTCCAGGTGTCAGACTCTCTCTCGCTTGCTTGCCGCATACACCCGTGGGAGGTGCAGACAAGAATGTGGACAGCTGAATGTGCGAGGCAGAATGAGTGAGTCATTAGGTGTGGGGTTTTAAAATAGAGGTGAGAATGTGGTGAGAATTGACATCCACCATATGTAATGACTTGAAATAATTCCCCGGTGAGAAAATGGGGAGTTCAAACACGTAGGTATTTGGTAATTAGCACATAAGTATGTGCTTAGGCAAAAGTGCTTTAAAAAAAATGGTGCGATCTCGAAATCAGAAAACTTCCCAACTCCCTATTGGTCTCTCGGTCTCTGCCTGTTATAACAGCAACTGCAGGCACTGTCGTTACGTATAGAGCCGTGTGAAAGAGAAGAAGAAATGAAAAGAAGGGTTGAGTCCCAGAATGCCCCAGAAGGTAGCACGGGTCAGGGGTCGGAGGTGAAGGTTCAGCGGCTTCAGCCCCCATCTCTACTCCAGAGCAAATAGGGGCCAGACAGAACTTGAAGGACTAAATATACACAAGGGCAACCTGTCACAGACAGACAGAAATACTGTATGTGAGTGAGAGCTAGGCACTTTGATATTTATTGTACCACTTTATATGGTTTGAATTAATAACAAACAGAAAGTTGATACTTGTGCAGCCACCTTTCCCATCAAATTCAATCGGTGGCTTAGCAATGCCACGCCCGGTAACAAAGGCAACAGGTAGCCACTTCCAGAGGAGCCACCCCTGACCATCCCTAGTTCCTGTTTCATTAACACAACACACCCACCCTTGCCCGGCTCCCCGACACAGACAGACATGCAGTGTTTAATAATGATGATAATAGCCGTTGCCACTTACCGGCTCTGAGTCATCCTCTAACCCATACAGGTGCATCCCAACATGGAGAGCTGATTATTACAGAAAGGTTAATTAAGATAGATGGGAAACCAAGAGGACTGTGTCTGTCTAAGAGAGAGAATAAAGAGGAGAGAATAGCTTACTGCCTCGTCAGAATAACTCTCACAGAACAGCAACTCCCTGACTGCTGCAACAGGTCCGTGATGCAGTGAAGCGAGAGGGAGCAAGAGGGATGTGTGTGTGTGTGTGTGTGTGTGTTAGTGTGTGTGTGTGTGTGTGTGTCACGTTCTGACCATCGTTCATATGTGTTTTCCTTGTTTTAGTGTTGGTCAGGACGTGAGCTGGGTGGGCATTCTATGTTGTGTGTCTGGTTTGTCTATTTCTATGTTTGGCCTGATATGGTTCTCAATCAGAGGCAGGTGTTAGTCAATGTCTCTGATTGGGAACCATATTTAGGTAGCCTGTTTTGTGTTGGGTTTTGTGGGTGATTGTCCTTAGTGTCCTTGTTCCTGTCTATGTGTTAGGTTACACAAGTATAGGCTGTTTCGGTTTTCGTTACGTTTATTGTTTTTGTAGTGTTTGTATTTAGATTCGTGTTTACGTTTGTTTATTAAATTATGGATCGCAATCTACACGCTGCATTTTGGTCCGACTCTCCTTCACACCTAGAAAACCGTTACAGTGTGTCTGTCTGTATGTGTGTGTTAGTGTGTGTGCACTCAACCTGGTCACACCACATGACAAACCCGCAGAATAGAAAAAAGACAAAGACGGGAGTGAAATCCATGGAGAGAAAAAGAGACACAATTAGGGACTTAATCAATCCTTTACTAAACAAATACAGTCTGGTGGGGAGGGGAGTGTGAGGCAGGAACCAGGGTGATGTACCGATCAACAGGCAGTAGGGATGCCTCTAATTACTCTTACCCTCCCCCTTATTCTTTCTCTCCTACAGCCCTCTCTCTCCTAAAGCCTCTCTTTTCCTCTCTCTCTCCCATCGCCTCTCTACATACTCCTTTAATGCATACTGTCCTTCCCTCTCTTCCACTCCCTCCCTCTGTCAATGGATTCTGTCACTCATTTAGTTGTTTGCTTCACTTCACAGCTCCTGTTCAAAATAGCTAAAGACCACCTGATCCCATAGCTGATCTCCCATTGGCCAGGCCAGAGATCCCAGTAGTGTCACAGTAACCAGCCCAGCTGCTTAGTTCAGAAAGAGAGAGAGAGAGAGATATAAACATGGTGAGGATGAGAGACACCATCAGAATAGCACCGCTCACTTTAGAAGTGGTGAAGGCAGGAGAAATGGCTAGATTAACATGCTCTCAGAAACATACTCAACAGGTGACTAATGGCTACAGCTGAGCTTATTTGATAAACATCCTGCTTCAAGACTTTGCCTGGAGAGCTGGGCTTATAGACAGACAGTTGAAGTCAGAAGTTTACATTCATTTTAGCAAAATACATTTAAACTCAGTTTTTCACCATTTCTGAAATTTAATCCCAGCACAAATTCCCTGTCTTAGGTCAGTTAGGATCACCACTTTACTTGAAGAAAGTGAAATGTCAGAATAATAGTAGAGAATGATTTATTGCAGCTTTTATTTCTTTCATCACATTCCCATTGGGTCAGAAGACCCATTTGCGACCAAGCTTTAACTTCCTGACTGATGTCTTGAGATGTTGCTTCAATATATCCACATCATTTTCTGTCCTCATGATGCCATTTATTTTGTGAAGTGCACCAGTCCCTCCTACAGCAAGGCACCCCCACAACATAATGCTGCCACCTCCGTTCTTCATGGTTGGGATGGTGTTCTTCGGCCTGTAAGCCTCCCCCTTTTTCCTCCAAACATAACGATGGTCATTATGGCCAAACAGTTCTATTTTTGTTTCATCAGACCAGAGGATATTTCTCCAAAAAGTACGATCTTTGTCCCCATGTGCAGTTGCAAACCGTAGTCTGGCTTTTTATGGCGGTAGCAGTGGCTTCTTCCTTGCTGAGCGGCCTTTCAGGTTATGTCGATATAGGACTCGTTTTACTGTGGATATAGATACTTTTGTACCTGTTTCCTCCAGCATCTTCACAAGGACCTCTGCTGTTGTTCTGGGATTGATTTGCACTTTTCGCACCAAAGTATGTTCATCTCTAGGAGACAGAACACGTCTCCTTCCTGAGCGGTATGACGGCTGTGTGGTCCCATGGTGTTTATACTTGTGTACTATTGTTTATACAGATGAACGTGGTACCTTCAGGCGTTTGGAAATTGCTCCCAAGGATGAACCAGACTTGTGGAGGTCTGCAAAAAAAAAAATTTGAGATCTGGGCTGATTTCTTTTGATTTTCCCATGATGTCAAGCAAAGAGGCACTGAGTTTTAAGGTAGGCCTTGGAATACATCCACAGGTACACCTCCAATTGACTCAAATTATGTAAATTAGCCGCAGAAGCTTCTAAAGCCATGGCATAATTTTCTGGAATTTTCCAAGCTGTTTAAAGGCCCAGTCAACTTAGTGTATGTAAACTTCTGACCCACTGGAATTGTGATACAGTGAATTATACGTGAAATAATCTGTCTGTAAACAATTGTTGGAAAAATTACTTGTGTCATGCACGAAGTAGATGTCCTAACCGACTTGCCAAAAGTATAGTTTGTTAACAAGATATTTGTAGAGTGGTTGAAAAACGAGTTTTAATGACTCCAACCGAACTTCCGACTTCAACTGTATATAACAATGACATGGGTCCCACCCAAATCAATGAGACAGAATGTTTCATAATACGCACATCTCTGTTAATATCACTCCATACTTGTGTAGAAAAGATTTAGAAGAATTTAACAAGTTTCTTATATGTTCTCCCTGGAACTTGTCAGTAATACACGTGGTAGCAAATACACTGACAGAATTCATAGAAGATTTTAGTAGTATCTGACTTGTATGGGTGAGTAACATTTAGACACAACAGAAATGTTGCAAGTATTATCTAGAAAAGAGACATGTAAGCTAAGCCTTCTAAGGTTAGCAAAGCATGTGATGTCAAAGCATGTGATGTCAAAGCATGTGATTGTCTGATGTCATTCAGCGAGTTGTCATGGCAGACTTGGCTTCTTATTGAAGAAAGGAGGAAAGAGATACCTAGTCAGTTGCATAACTGAATGTATTCAACCAATATGCGTCTTCCGAATTTAACCCAACCGCTCTGAATCAAAGGGGAGGGAGGGGGGGAGGATGAGGAGGAGAAAAGGAGGATGAGAATATGGGTAATCACTTCAAAGCTGAGACATGCCAGATTTCACAAACCAGATTTCCTTGGCAAATATTCCCCTATATCTCTCCTTATCCATGAAAAACATTTTACAGTAATAAATGCTTTCAGTTGAACCCCAGTAAGGTTACTCTACCCCAAAATCCAAAAGGTGCAGCAAATACATTAATTGATCAGATAACAATGGAACAACGATAAATAATCAAGTTGCACTGCTGTCAGGTTGGAATTATGTAACTGTAAGTCCTCTGGAGTTTGGTCCAGTAGAGTTAGTAGGCAGAGCTCGTAGGCAGAGTTAGTAGGTAGAGTTAGTAGGTAGAGTTAGTAGGCAGAGCTCGTAGGTAGAGTAAGTTAGTAGGTAGAGTTAGTAGGTAGAGTTAGTAGGTAGAGTTAGTAGGCAGAGCTCGTAGGTAGAGTTAGTAGGTAGAGTTAGTAGGTAGAGTTAGTAGGCAGAGTTAGTAGACAGAGTTAGTAGACAGAGTTAGTAAGCAGAGCTCGTAGATAGAGTAAGTAGGTAGAGTTAGTAGGCAGAGCTCGTAGGTAGAGTAAGTAGGTAGTTAGTAGGTAGAGTTAGTAGGCAGAGCTCGTAGGTAGAGTTAGTAGGTAGAGTTAGTAGGCAGAGCTCGTAGGTAGAGTTAGTAGGTAGAGTTAGTAGGCAGAGTTAGTAGACAGAGTTAGTAGGCAGAGCTCGTAGATAGAGTAAGTAGGTAGAGTTAGTAGGCAGAGCTCGTATGTAGAGTTAGTAGGCAGAGCTCGTAGGTAGAGTTAGTAGGCAGAGCTCGTAGGTAGAGTTAGTAAGCAGAGTTAGTAGGCAGAGCTAGTAGGCAGAGTTAGTAGGTAGAGTTAGTAGACAGAGCTAGTAGACAGAGTTAGTAGGCAGAGCTAGTAGGCAGAGTTAGTAGACAGAGCTAGTAGACAGAGTTAGTAGGCAGAGGTCGTAGGTAGAGTAAGTAGGTAGAGTTAGTAGGTAGAGTTAGTAGACAGAGCAAGTAGACAGAGTTAGTAGGCAGAGCTCGTAGGTAGAGTTAGTGAGCAGAGCTAGTAGGCAGAGCTTAGTAGGCAGAGCTAGGGCAGAGTTAGTAGGCAGAGTTAGTAGGCAGAGTTAGTAGACAGAGCTAGTAGACAGAGTTAGTAGGCAGAGGTCGTAGGTAGAGTAAGTAGGTAGAGTTAGTAGGTAGAGTTAGTAGACAGAGCAAGTAGACAGAGTTAGTAGGCAGAGCTAGTAGGCAGAGTTAGTAGGCAGAGCTAGTAGGCAGAGTTAGTAGGCAGAGCTAGTAGGCAGAGTTAGTAGGCAGAGTTAGTAGGCAGAGCTAGTAGGCAGAGCTAGTAGGCAGAGCTAGTAGACAGAGTTAGTAGGCAGAGTTAGTAGGTAGAGTTAGTAGGTAGAGTTAGTAGGCAGAGCTAGTAGGCAGAGTTAGTAGACAGAGTTAGTAGGCAGAGCTAGTAGGCAGAGTTAGTAGGTAGAGTTAGTAGACAGAGCTAGTAGACAGAGTTAGTAGGCAGAGCTAGTAGGCAGAGCTAGTAGGCAGAGTTAGTAGACAGAGTTAGTAGACAGAGCTTGTAGGTAGAGCTAGTGGGCAGAGTTAGTGGGCAGAGTTAGTAGGCAGAGCTAGTAGAGCTAGTAGGCAGAGTTAGTAGGCAGAGCTAGTTGGTAGAGCTAATAGGCAAAGCTAGTAGACAGAGCTAGTAGACAGAGTTAGTAGGCAGAGTTAGTAGGCAGAGTTAGTAGGCAGAGCTAGTAGGCAGAGCTAGTAGACAGAGTTAGTGGTTAGAGCTAGTAGGCAGAGCTAGTCGGCAGAGTAAGTAGGCAGAGTTAGTAGGCAGAGCTAGTAGGCAGAGCTAGTAGGCAGAGCTAGTAGGCAGAGCTAGTAGACAGAGCTAGTAGGCAGAGTTTGTAGGCAGAGCTGGTGGGCAGAGCTAGTAGGCAGAGTTTGTAGGCAGAGCTAGTGGGCAGAGCTAGTAGGCAGAGCTAGTAGGTAGAGTTAGTAGGCAGAGCTAGTCGGCAGAGTTAGTGGGCAGAGCTGGGCAGAGCTAGTAGACAGAGCTAGTAGGCAGAGCTGGGCAGAGCTAGTAGGCAGAGAGGTGAGAGGCTGTAATGTTCACCAAGCAGCCCTGACTGCCTTTCTTCTCCTGCTCTCTTCCATCTGCAAAGTGGCTTCCTTCCACTGGGGTGAATTCACACCTGCTTAGCTCTGATATCGAACAAATTGGGGGAGAGAAGGGGGGAGTGAGGAAAGGGAGAGAGAGAGAAAGAGGGAGAAGAAAAAGGAAAGAGTGGGAGTGTGAAAGACAAGAGCGCTGAATAATGAGGGGAGAAAAGCGTTGCCTTGAGGGGATAAATGATGTTAATGATGTTGCCTCTTCTGATGAAATGAAGGCCTAACCAACTGTTCCAGTACATGATGGCACAACGGAGGAGGGAGAATGGTACAATACTGTTATGGAGATGTGTACATTGCGTCTACAGGCTACAGCTTAAGTTATAGATGCATGATATTTGCACGTCTGTAACTTTCTTTCTCCGTAATCAAGGTAGCATCCACATTAATGTAGAAGATTTTTCGAAACATATTCTATTCTTATTTACAATAAAAGTGACAATACTTCATTTACCATTCGTTTCTATCGGGCACAAAGTAATCTGAAACACAACCAAAACAATCAGGAAATGCATCTAACAAATTTGTAGAGTCACAAGCTTGATGTAATCATTTCATGCTTGGAACATGGGACCAAATACTTAAACTTGACTACTTTAATAGACATAAATTCATTTGTTCCAATACTTTTGGTCCCCTGAAAAGGGGGGACTATGTACAAAAAGTGCTGTAATATCTCAACGGTTCACCCGACGATATTGATGAAAATACAAGTCAAATTAAAGCCATCAGCACTTTAACCTCATTGTATCGTATCAAATCCCAAGTGCTGGAGTACAGAGACAAAACAACTGTCCCAATACTTTCGGAGCTCACTGTATCCTGTACGGGTGGATGAACAGTATAAGCATCTATCTAGTGTCCTCCTTTGTGACTGTCCGAGGAAGTATAACACATGCTGTGAAGTCATATGCCTTTTGCCTTGATGATGGTATAAAGATCTACGGATAAAAACAGACTACGATTCAAAGTGAGAAGGCGGTGTGTGTGGGACAGAGTGAAATAAGATCGAAAAGATAGCAAGAAAAGATACCGAAGTGAAATACAATAACGGTCCAAACCACTCGTATGATTGATTATGGCATTCTAATCCTGACAAGATCACACTCTCTCGCTACTCCCCTAGGCTGTATTTCTGCCTATCTCCTCCTGCCCTCCCTCCTGCCCTCCCTCTTGCCCTCTGTGTGATCAGAGCAAACAGTCTGCCCAGCTGTAATCACAGTCAGAGACAGGGCAAACACACTCAGACAGACAGCAGAGAGGGCGACGGACAGAATCCATGATCATGCCCAGGCTCAATCACTATTCTACAGGGCTTTCACATCCCACAACTGCAGCACTGGCATAAACAGTAGTCAGCGGTGAAACTGGAGACCAACAAGCAACACTCTTCCAGAGGATTAAAAAGCAACAGGTATTGAGAAGCAGGGAGCCAGGTTTGAAGCTAACAGTGGACTAAAGAGAGGAGCGCTAGACATGTCTCGCGGTGGCCAGTGGCGTGTCCCAATGTCTAAATGGCCATGTGCCTTGGCACACGATGCGTGCCCGTTGGCATGACAACGGGCCGGACGACGGACATCCGTGTCTTCGTGGCCTGCTATCTAAAAAAAGGCCCTGCAGTGCTGAGAGAGACAACAACAGAAAACGTGAGTCATGTACAGACTTCACCGGAAATACACAGAGGTGTGATTCAGCTCAAAGTGGGCACTAATTAAGTAATATCAACAATAACTTTTGAAAACGGATAAGCTAATGGCAGATAGACTTGCCTTGTACAACTAATTATACCGTTGAGACATACAGCATTTAAAAAGGTACTTTGAAACCAAAACAACAACTAAAACAATGACAATACGCATAGGGTGTGTAACATTAACATTAAAAAAGCAGTAAAACGTCAGAAAATATCCTCCTAGACGTCCACCTATCAAGAAATCAGCTACATAAATATAGCACTCTGTCTGAAATTTGTGGAGGTCAAAAACCATTACATTTACGTGTTAGGAAACACTGACGTTACGGACTATGTGATCGGCATCTCTGGGGATCCAGGTTGGGACCAGCCTGGATCCCCAGAGATGCCGATCACATGTTTCACAATAGAGGGGGCCTCATAAAATGGCTGTAGGGGCTAGGGTCTGGGACAGTGAGGCTGGCGGGTCCCTCAGCAGGCAGGCAGTCTACCAGGGGGACTGGAAGTCTAATTAAAACCCCAGCTCCTTTCCTGCAGCTGTGGCCCAGCCCAAAATGGAATCACACAACGCAGGCGAAAGAAGAGGATCAAAGAGAGCGAGAATGAGAGAGAATGAGAGACACCAGGAAATGGCGCATCCAAAACTTTTTTCTAAGTTAATGTGTCCTGTCCACCAACCTAAATTTCAATCCTCTCTGACACACTCGCCCACATAGTCTCACCGACACACTCCAACACACACACTCCTACAGTACGACAAGGCGCCCTTTCCGGACCGGGTGCCAAAACAGACTCACCAAAAGTGTAAAGCGTTTAGCTAGATCTGTCTTACCATGCCGGGCCTGCGATACCTGTCAGTCTGCTCCATACCGCGTTCGCCACACCACGGCAAACCAGAGGGGCAAAGCCACAGTCCACACCAACGACCAGCAGTGTGTGTGTGTGTGTGTGCGAGAGAGAGAGAGACCGTGCCGGCAAGTGTGTAAGTCCAAAAGTATGTGTGTGTGTGTGTGTGTCTCTGAAAGAGAGAGAGCCAGAGAGAGAGAGTACTGTATGTGTGAAAATAGGAGAGTGCTCTCCTAACACACACCCCCACCTCCAAGAACCTGAACCTTGTGTATGAGAAAGGGAGAGGGGAGTGAGAGAGCTGGGACTGGTGGGTGGGGGGTGGGGGTCAGGTTGCAGGACTTGTGCTACATTTGCAAACTTGGGGAATTATATTTAGCCCTGGCAGGACAGAAACAGGACCGTGAACGCAACGCAACGAGCCCCAGAAGGAGGCTTGGTATGCAGCCGTCAGTCATTCAATGCCCCAACTGACGTGGGAGAGAGGCTGGGGCAGGGGCAGGGGAAAAAACCCCAGAAAAAAAACGTTCCTCTATCCTGCTCTCTGTCTCTCTCTATACCCGGAATGGGGACATCAAACAAGGGGATGATATGGGGTTAGAGGGGAGGAAGTGACCAGATGGGGCGGGCGTGAGGAGGGAGGGGTGAACAGTGTATCAGCGGCAGCAACAAAGACTTCCAGTGCACAATAATATGACAGCACACTTGGAACCAGTCAGCACCCAGGAGGTGAGTGTCCCTTAAAGACAAGGGAAATAAAACGGACACTTTTCAAGGCCACACAGGCTTGTTCTAAAAATCTCTTTGATTAAGTTCAGGCAACAGTTGGCATTCCTGTTCCAGCATCACAAAGTGGATACAATACCTACTAGCTTTCAGTTCTAAAGTGTTGCACTTCAATGGATTATTCCAGCTTCGACTATCATGTCCCTTCATCTTTAGATCATACTTCCTTATGTAATGATCATACTTCCTTATGTGATGATCATACTTCCTTATGTAATGATCATACTTCCTTATGTGATGATCATACTTCCTTATGTGATGATCATACTTCCTTATGTAATGATCATACTTCCTTATGGAATGATCATACTTCCTTATGTGATGATCATACTTCCTTATGTGATGATCATACTTCCTTATGTGATGATCATACTTCCTTATGTAATGATCATACTTCCTTATGTAATGATCATACTTCCTTATGTGATGATCATACTTCCTTATGTGATGATCATACTTCCTTATGTAATGATCATACTTCCTTATGTGATGATCATACTTCCTTATGTGATGATCATACTTCCTTATGTGATGATCATACTTCCTTATGTGATGATCATACTTCCTTATGTAATGATCATACTTCCTTATGTAATGATCATACTTCCTTATGTGATGATCATACTTCCTTATGTAATGATCATACTTCCTTATGTGATGATCATACTTCCTTATGTGATGATCATACTTCCTTATGTGATGATCATACTTCCTTATGTGATGATCATACTTCCTTATGTGATGATCATACTTCCTTATGTGATGATCATGCTTCCTTATGTAATGATCATACTTCCTTATGTGATGATCATACTTCCTTATGTGATGATCATACTTCCTTATGTGATGATCATGCTTCCTTATGTAATGATCATACTTCCTTATGTGATGATCATGCTTCCTTATGTGATGATCATACTTCCTTATGTGATGATCATACTTCCTTATGTAATGATCATACTTCCTTATGTGATGATCATACTTCCTTATGTGATGATCATACTTCCTTATGTGATGATCATACTTCCTTATGTAATGATCATACTTCCTTATGTAATGATCATACTTCCTTATGTCATGATCATACTTCCTTATGTCATGATCATACTTCCTTATGTCGTAATCTTACTTCCTTATGTGGTGATCATACTCCCTTATGTAATGATCATACTTCTTCATCAATCCGAAAGCGGATACTTAGATCAATTCAAGTAGTCAGCAAATAAGTGTTAAAGCCAGCGTTCAAATGGCTCCAGCCTGCTAAACTAAGGGCCCGATTCAATCATATCTGCTTTAGTTGACATCCACATAGCTGATATTTTTACATGTCGGAGGTGGGGGTGTGTTAGAGCTGTCCAACCCACAAATGGCTCCTCGCATTATACTGTACCTAAAGCAGACATTGCCATTGGCTGCACGGAGTCGCAATAAGAGAAATCCCATGCAGGCTTGTTTACAAGTCCGAACACTGGAATGTGCGATGTAATCTACACCTCGATTAGGCTGATAGATATCCTCAATATTTTGTTTCATGATTTTACATTTGAGTGTCATTATTTCTATATGTCCTACATTATTCTTGTTTTCCTATATATCCTTGTTTTTCATTTCTAATGCGAGTGGAATGGATGTGGCTTCGTGACAACGATCACAAGAGCAGCTGCTCATCGATTTGACAGTTCCAACGCAGTTCCACCTCTGACACCGCCAAAACATCAGCAGTGGCGTAGGTCCAAGCAATTCAAATGCTAACGTTCAATTATACAAATATGTCCTGCAAATCTCCAAACTTTCTTTTGTTTTATAGCACTATTAAATGCTGCAGGGCTCACTTCTTTAGCATTTTGGCATGTTTTTCTAGATCTAGAACATAAAATAACGTTTATAAAGCTAACATTATCCCTTAGGTCCATCACAGAAAATACTTTAATTGATTAAGCATTATGATGCAGAACAGTGATTACGTTTTTTTTTCTCCGAATCTTAAGGGATTAGCCATCTGTGACATAGTTGACAAGTTGACTCAAGACAGACATATTTTTGCCTCTAAAAAGGAAAGTTCAATTCAAACATCTGTGAAATTATTCATTTGAAAATCGGCAAAAAAAAAAAAACATTCTATCAGATCTTTCAGCAATCTGACGGAGTTGACGTTAGACAAACATCTGACGGAGTTGATATTTTACGGAGTTGACCACAAATTGCATTTTTTTTCTTCATTCAAGTGGTATATACAGTCGCAATTCGTTTTCTTTTTCCTCAGTTGCTTTATGACTCTAAAAGCTAATAAAATGTAACATATTTGAACCAAAATTCATATTCCATTTGAATCTATAAGGATGATGGAGTTGACCGTTTATGGTTGTGACCACGGTGATTGTTTAAATCTATCAAAAGTAGAGACCATGCATTGCACTATATATGTAATGAGGACATGAATAAGTGGTCCTTATGGTATAGCTGATGCTGCTCATTCCTGATTAATTTAGGATTTTAAACAAATCTAACGCTGTTGACCAAATCTCCGGACTCATCTTTTTGGAATCACAGTCCCAACTTTCAAGAATCCCTGGGTGGGTGGGGTGGGGGGTTGGGCTCGGCCTGTATGCTACATCAGTGTACATCAGCTATGTGGGTGTTTTGCTATCGCTGGTTAACGCTTGATCTGATTGAATCTAGGTCTAAGCTAGGAGAGCAGGGGGTTGAAGGCGGGGTGGAGGGGAGGGGAACGCACAGCTCTGGTGTCTCTCTATTCCACCAGCAGAGGGCAACCTCTGACACTGTGACAGGTGCCTCGCCATGGCAGACCGCAAGGAGTGGTTGACTGACTGGTGATGAACAGGCAGCCAGCCAGGCCACAGCATGAGGAGCAGATTGCCAGAGACAGGCAACCAGGCAGCCAGGCAGGCTAGTATTCTCAGAGCCACTCCCAAGTGTCAGCCACTCAGACTACTGTTTGGTTCCCGCTCCTCAAAGAGAAGCAGCCGACTGCCAGGCTGCACTGACAGAAGGACTGATGACATTTTCTCTTCCAATGGAAAGGGAACATACACCCGAGCAGGATTTCTCTCCCACACAGCTGGGTGAAAAACAATGAGGAAAAATGACTAACTGCCACTCAGATGGAGGAAACTGTAACTATCGGTTTTATCAAATTCTCCTCACTCAAATGAGAAGAGGTGATTTCAGAGTGTATTATTAAAGATTGGATTCATCCTGTGAACATTGCGGTCGCAGAATTTCATTTATTTGTCCTGAGCTTGGAGCAGCCTTCTTTTACGTAACACAACCCCCCTCTGTTGTGAAACAGCCAATTGACCTGACCCTGGTGCCGTCAAAAATAATATTCTGTGATTCATCGTGACCTAATAGCGTTGGACTGACACAGTAGCTCTAAATGGAATGGCAAAAGAAGGAAACTGAACGCCGACGAAGGAGCCCCCAGGGATGCCAGAGTGATTATGGTCCTTCACTGACTGTGTTGTGTAGGGGGTTAGCTCATCTCATGTCTCTATGGTAGTACAGCTGGAGGCCATTGCCAGACAGTCCACTGTATTGATCACAAAAACCCATCTGAGTGTGTGTGTGTGTGTGTGTGTGTGTGTGTGTGTGTGTGTGTGTGTGTGTGTGTGTGTGTGTGTGTGTGTGTGTGTGTGTGTGTGTGTGTGTGTGTGTGTGTGTGTGTGTGAGAAAGGAGAGAGAAGAGAAATAGATGGATAGATAGAGAGAGAGAGAGAGAGAGATGTAGAATTGAATCCTCAAATCATCTTCAGTCAGCCCAGACATTGTACCAGCGATGAACAATTCCAAGGAGGGGGACAAGAGGTGCATCTGATATTCATCTTGTGTCTTTCACATCCATATTGCCTCTTCTTTCCCAGGTTACAATCACAGCTAGTAATGGTGCTCATTACTACATGCCTGCCACTCCCTGTGTATCTAAAGTACTCTATTCTTGTGTACACACACACACTAATCCATCTAACCATCCTCTCCTCCTCTCCATCCCACTGCGCCTGCACACAGAGGGGAGATTCAGTGTGCCGGTTGCTATGGAAACCAGGCAGTGTACGAGCTCCACCGCTGGCTGATTGTGTGACAGTGTGCGTGAGACTAAAGCTTAGAAAGAGGGGGGAAACATAGCTAGCTGCATTCATAGACGTAACATAGCCTGCCGTTATAGTAAATTATGACATCTAAATGCAGCATTTACCGCAAATTCAGGATGTATACAGGTTGGTATCCATTTGGGAAACACCCACTTTAACGGCCCCTCCTACCGTGCATGTCCGGCTCAGAGCAGACTTACAGAGAGTTAATGAGGAGATGTGCCAGTGAGTAGGGGAGGGAGGGGGAGGGTTGCCACCGAGGATGAAGTTAGCTAACCTTTAGAATCCACAGGAGGGCTACACTCCCTGTGTTCACTGCCAAGAGAGGGGAGTTTTTTTTTGTTTTTTAGAGTGACACCCATAGCGAGCAGGTTAATGTCATCAGACAGGGGCGAAACGTTTCCGGCTCAACTGAGAGAGGTCGAGGAGGAAAAGGGGACGCACGGTGGCATGACACAGGGCCCCTTTAATAAAATGTCATGTCTGCATGATGAGCTGTGATGGAGGTGACACACGTGTGTCACCTTAAACCCCTTCCCCTCTCTCCAGACCCCCGGAAAGGAAGTGCCTCTGTGTGGTACGTTGTGTTCATTTCCTCCATGGGAAAGCTGGAGAATAGCAGGCTTCCATGGGCTCACCCTGACACAGTGTTGATCAATGCACCACGGGGAACCGGGGAGGGCGTGCTGGGGAGGGTCTGAGCCCGACATGAGGACCCGGAACCAGGACATGACAATCAGGATTGTGGAGATCTATCTCCTGGAGTCCCTACGATACACTCTCTCACCCTCTGTCTGGTTCTTATCCAAGCTGCATCAGTCTGACCAGTCTATTGTTGATTCAGAGTGAAAAACGTTGAGTCCTGGGTAGGTGAGGGCATCCACTGGGGAGGACTGCAGAGGCATCAATTGTGATCATGGGAGCAACATAAATGTGGGGCGACAGAGATAGGTCAAGGGGGGAAAAAATAAACAAGACAGCTATTGCACAGAGAAGGAAAGGAAAGGGGGAGGAGTAAGAGAATAGCAACGTGTAATGTAAGTACAACTGCAGAGGGCTTTGACGGGCCGCGTGCGAGTGGCCATGCAAACGCGTTTGGGTTACTTACATGAGAAGGCGCTAACAGTGCTGCCGCATAGCGGGCTATTCTCACCTATGAATCTCTTCAACTTATCACTAGAGGAATCAGGCTGTACAATACAAGGTACAGTACAGGCACAGAATAAGGCAAAAAAAAAGGGTCTTACCTGCCGGACAAAGCTGTTGGAGGTGGTGTCAGAGGAGGTGCTTCCATCGGAGCGCTTGAAGCGGCTCTTCCGCTTGGAATACTTTCCCTAGAAGGAAGGAAGATGAGGAGACAAGAAACCAAGTATAGACATTAGGGCAAGCTTCGCAAAGCAAGTCTTAACAAAAAAAGTACACTTCAACAGAAGTTATGTTCACAAAACATATTTTCTGTTGAGAGAACATTACGAAGCCGCCCAGCGTTGTTCTCGCGCTAAATTCATCTCAAGACCACAGAATTAAATTGTTTATCATACGGGGACTCCGTGATCAGGAGAGCTTCAGGGACATAGAAGACGATGACCAGAACAGATGGAGCGCTGCCAGAGATGGGAGTTAAGAGGAGACAATGTGTCCTGATCCTCTCCCAGCACCAGTGTACTCCACCCTCTTAGCTCGGCTTCATGTTCAACCTCCGTTACTTGTCATTATTCATGTAGGTTGGGACCTTGTAATGTGATTGGCTGATCCCTGGAAAATTGCCTATCCGGCTTGGGCAGGGCCCTCCATTGCATTAGAGCCCACCCTGGTCACGTCACCATGGATACGCAGTGCCGGCTAATTGCATTTGTTGGCAATCAGGAAGACTGGTGGGCTCTTGTGTGTACAGATGCCTGAGCGGAGGCCACAAGAATAGTAAACAGGAACATACATACACACACACACATACTGTATGGTTGAATATGTGCAGTGTTCAAAAGTAGACACCCACATGGGGAATATTCCTGCATTCAAAAACATTATCAACCTCTCAGAGCCATGTTCTCGTTCATGTACAAAATCATGCTCACATTGAGCACAAACTGTACAGTTTGTCGCCACACACCTGCTCCCAGCAACCCAAGCCAACCACCTCCACCTTCACCCACACACTCACACGCAGGCAAGCATGCATACACGCACTCACAAACCTGTGCACACAGCTATGACCAACTTTAACAGACACCCACTTTACTAGAGTTCTAATCAGAATATTCCTCAGTGTGAGCTACGGACCAGCTGTTAGAGAGTTCGAGTCAAGCTCTAGGTCCGGTCCAGCTGTCGTCCAGCTCCCCCTCTCATCATCACTGAGCCGGGGCACCATAGTCCCCAGAGGTATGGCTCTGCCTGTGCTTTAAACAACCTTTGGGGAGAGTCTGGCTACAGTAAAGGCCAGGGAAATGCCATACTGGGAAAGTAGGGAGGGGAGGTTTCCTGTTGGTAAACAACCTTCAGGGCTAAGTGACTAATTAGAGGGGGGTGTGACGCGAGCGCTGCTCTGTTAGACAGGAACTGTAAACTGGGGAGGGATGGGAGGACCAGCCTGTGGTGTGTCGCCGTCTTCCAGCTTTAACAGAGCACAGTCGAATATTCTCCAAGCAATCGTACAGCAACAGCCGGTGCTGCACGCAGAAGAACAAACACAATCTATAATCTGAGTTATCGTTTACCAGGCTTGATTTGGATCAGTTCAGGATTCTCCGGCGCCTGCTCATATATTTCCATCTCTGTTTGGGTCGGTTGTTGCCATTCAGTGTTGCTGGGGGGGCCTTTCCTCCAGGATGTTACAAATGGCACCATTTTCTCTATATAGTGCACTGCTTTTGACCAGGACCCACAGGGCTTTTAGTCAACATAGGTACACTATGTAGGGAATACGGCACCATTTGGGACACATCCTCTAAGCGCGGTCCCCCGGTCGTCACTCCACCGTCGAGTTATAAATATGCCGGCGTAACCCGCCCGCAGGTATGTGTGAACTTTATATCTAATTGATCCAAGTGCCACGCACAAACCCTTCCCCGCCACAGGACACAAGGAGGGGGGGGGGGTCCATCTGTCTCTCAGCACAGCGCCAACACGCAAGGGATAGAAATCTGACTGCTAAAAGAAACAGTCAGAGAGAGTGATGGAGAGATAGGAAGAATGATGGGGAAGGGAGAGAGAGATGGAGAGAGAGAAAGAGTGGGAGAGTGAGGCGTGCAGGAAGCACACTTGGCATGGCGTGAGGTGTTTGGGTTGTAATACAGCCTGTGTTGTTTCTCTGTGTTGTTTTTCTGTGACGTCCTGGTTTCCGTGGAGAGACAATGATGGAGCTTAGCGTGGGCGGGTTTGTTCTGGTCATTCTCCTATTTACTTCTCTTCACTCAATTGTACGTCCAATCGTGCCCATGTAACCAGTGATATCATACACTGTAACCTCCTGGGTGCCATTTATAGCTACAGAAAAAGTTACATTCTGAACATTTAGAGTTCTAGAAGAACAACAGCCAATATGCTGTTTTTTTGGAGGGCAGAATAGGCGTGGCTATAAGGGAGGGCATTTTAACACATGATATGAATGTGTCTGCCAAGGGGAGTATGCCATTCATCCCCTATCATTTCAGAAAAAGTTTGTTAGCGATCCTCATCATTAATCCGCATCACTTTGATGCCATGACAGTTCCTGTCAGCAAAGAAAGAACAATGCAATAGGCTACCTATGAGTATAAACCCATTTAAACAGAATTTGGTGTCCTTACTCCTGCATGAAGGCAAAACGGATGAGAGAGAAAATTGTGTCCACTGTCCACACAGGCCATTAATACGTGGGCGTGGCTTGCATCCCTTGGGGACTTCATCCATCTAGTAACATGTGGCACATTGCGCTAATTGCAGAAAAGACATCAGAATTTGTTACTCAAACATCATTTAGCATTAGCCTGCAATAATAGGCAGGCAGCTTTGTGGAATGATTGCATTTTATTTACTACACAATGAAAGCGAACCATCAAATGGTCAAACCAAAAATTGTCATGTCATACAATACATAAATTGTAATAAGAAAAAATATATGAAAAAAAAATGTCATAGCCAATCATTCCTGTGGTTTTATTTGGAAGTGAAACAGAAGCAGCTGGTAACGAGAAACAGAAGAAGGACATCCATCCAAAGGGACACACAGCAGCCACAGTTAATTACCATATTAGTGGCCCTCTGTGACCAAACCAATGCTTTTACTATAATAGATGAAGAATACATGCATTACTTGGTTATTACCCTGGTTATTAGGCCTACTGATACAGTTCACATAACGTTTTGTTTTTTTTGCTCTGGGAATTATAGCCTACTCCACGAAATCTTTTCCGCAGCTGGTTTAAAATCGTTCACCTGCTTTCCTGCTTGTATCGTTCCTGCTATGACAAGTGAAACTGTGGACTGTCAAAATGTCTAAACAAAAGCTTCAGCAACAGGCGGACTGGCTCATCAAACCTACGATGAGATTTCACGGGTAGAATTAAGTTGTAGCCTATACTGCTTACCTGTGTGTGAGGATGTTGATCAAACATGTCCATTTGGATCTCCTGGGTTGAGGTCGAAGGCGTCCTGGACATACTACCTTTCTGTACCATTGATTTACTTTTTCAATTCTATTTTCTAATTCATATATTTATGATGATATCGCTATAGTCATTGTCAACGAAGAGAATTTACTTGCCGTTGTTTCCCAGAGGGTGCTTCCCAAGTGTAGTACAAAAGCAACAGCTGCGTCGTCCTCAGCCGCCGAGCTCACCACCCTCCGTTTATTCGCGCAGACAATTCGGACGGTGCGCTCCACTCGAGAATCCAGATGCGAACGGAAGAGGCCCACGCCCCATTGACCAGGCACCACCCTCATCACTGATCAATCAATGAGAGACCATCACGGAAGGGATGTCTTGTGGTTGGGTAATGGGTAAGGTAATTTAGGCTAGGTTGCAACCTGATCTAAACACAGATGATATCCACATTTTTAGATGCTCGCCTCTTTCCATGTGTCGCTGTAGGCACTTGTTGGCAAGTGGTACATCAACGAAATTGTATCTGTCTCATCGCTCATTTCATCTCCATACAGAGAAACATGAAAAGCATCAATATAGTCCTGATGATGATAATTATACTGTACATTTATTCCAATGGTATACAGATAAGGTAACTTTACATTCAAATCATGAGACATTAGAATCAATAGTAGATTCCATTTTAGTTTCCCCATATGTGCCCTTTCAGCACGTTAGTCTCCTGAGCACTACATTGTTATAATGGTCATAAATACAGTACCAGTCAAAAGTTTGGACACACCTACTCATTCCAGGGTTTTTCTTTATTTGTACTATTTTCTACAATGTAGAATAATAGTGAAGACATCAAAACTATGAAATAACACATATGGAATCATGTAGTAACCAAAAAAGTGTTAAATAAAAAAAATATATATTTTATATTTGAGATTCTTCAAAGTTTCCACCCTTTGCCTTGATGACAGCTTTGCACACTCTTGGCTTTCTCTCTACCAGCTTCACCTGGAATGCTTTTCCAACAGTCTTGAAGGTACTGTGGCCAGCTAGGTTAATCTAGAACTTCTTACTATGGTCTTACTGAATCTGACCACCATCCTTTTTGTGTATTTATCAACACTTCAGTATATATTAAATTTTTACAAATACATTTTCCCATTAATACATCTTTAAAAGCTTAATGAAAATGTCCCTTTTTTAAATAAAAAATAGCAGTAGCAAGAACGAATATAAAAATAAAATAGAGAGGGGGAAATCCTGTCTGAATAAGTAGTCTTCTTCAATATGTCCTCATTGGGGGAGCTTCATGAATCTAAAACACACACAGGTATGTATTGACTGTAGATTGGTTTTCGTCCACTTCTTCTGTCCAGTGTAAAGTATTTATGTGAGGTTCTCATGCAAGGAATGTCCCTTTATCAGTGCAGTTCTGTGGTGTGTGTGTCCTGAGTGGCAGTGTGTACATGTAGGTTATGTGCTTTTATAAACTGGATGGTTCGAGCCTTGAATGCTGATTGGCTGAAAGCCGTGGTATATGAGACCGTATAGCACGGGAATTACAAAACATGTATTCTTACTGTTCTAATTACGTTTGTAACCAGTTTATAATAACAATAAGGCACCTCGGGGGTTTGTGGTATATGGCCAATATACCACGGCTATGGGGTGTATCGAGGTACTCCACGTTGCATTGTGTGTAAGAACAGTCCTTAACCAGATGACACTGCAGGTGTTAAAGTCATACAGTTATTTTGTGGTCAAGCAAATTACTCCAGTAACCCATTTGGCATGCCTTCTCATCAACAAGAGAGATGTCAGTTGCATTCTATGCTGTTGGGTAGCCTAAATGGCTTGGAGGGCCATTATGTTTAGGGCCCAAAAAATGGTCAAAGACTCCAACCACCCTAGTCATAGACGGTTCTCTCTGCTACCGCACGGCAAGCAGTACCAGAGCGCAAAGTCTAGGTCCAAGAGGCTTCTAAACAGCTTCTACCCCTAAACCATAAGACTTCTGAACATTGCCCCCCCCCCGTATCAGTGCTCATCGGCCATTGGACATAAACATTACACAACAAGTTGGAAATTGCAAATTCAACAATGAGTGGTTTGGAAGGAATCAGTGACAGTGGCTAACTGCAAGCATTAAAAAGCCATCACTAGCCTGCTATTCAGTGGAGTGGCTGTGTGGTCCCAAATCTGGGATTAAGTTTAATTTCCAAGTTTCCAAGTTTAAAATGATAAACATTCAACATTGACCATACTGTCAATGAAGCATGATTTGTGCTGCACTCAAAACAACTGTTAACTTGGAACTGCGAAAAAAGTGACTTCAGTGAGTTCAAGACAACTGGGAAGTCAGGAATAAACGAGTTCCGACTGGGAAAATACGTTTTGAACGGTCATCCAACTCAGAATTGTAAATCCGGCCTCTTTCTAGAGCTACGACCTGAACATCAATGACGTCATCATGATTCAACCTTGTTTTTTCCATGTTCCCAGTTGTTTTGAAAGCACCATAAATCTAGAGAACGCCAGACTTTGATGACTAAATTTGTCCACAGAGGACCGCCGCGCCACCTTCCTGTTCAAGTGAGCACAGCACGACAAGGTGAGTCCAAACATGTATTGTATGCTGCTGCATCAATGATGTAATATGCCAGGGAGATATGTATACTGTAGCTAAGAAAGTAATACTAAGTGTATGTTGTGTAGTAAGATGTTAGTAGCCCATGTGCCTCACCCTATTAATTTGGTCTATTTAGCCCTCTTACTTTCACCTGGTTAGCAGATGTTAACGCGAGTGTAGCGAAATGCTTGAAATGCAGTAATATCTAACAAGTAATCAATTCCACAACAACTACCTTATACACACAAATGTGTAACAATCTAAGAAATAATACATTGTTTCCTAAGTACTCGAAGCGAGGCGACCATCTCTGTCAGCGCCATCAGCAGGTCTGGTGTTGTGTTTTGTAGTGGCTTTGCTGGTATGCATCCACTTAAAAAAATAATAATTGCCCCACCAAAATGTACATGCTAAAATTGTCACTGCATGTGACAAATAAAATTCGATTTGATTTAATGAATTAAGAATTGTTATTGAAATGTTTTCTGTAGCTGGTATATTGCCTGTTATTGGTGATCGATATCCCCATCTAGTGGTCTCTTAAGCTCCATACTCTATTAAAATCCTGTGTTGTTTATTCAGAGGAAATGTTCACATGGTATATGTAAAAGCAATAATTGATGATATTTCTCAGTCCGCATTTGTACATTTTGTATATAATCTAGATCATGCATTCTGTTGTACTAGGTACTGATTTATTGATTTTCTGATGTACTGCCTTGCTTGATCATATGCAATTATCCTTGAAATAGAAGCCAGGTGTGCGTGCTGCTGATGATTTACACTGAGGATGGCCTGAGGACGAAACGTTTGTGTTTTGTTTTCACATTCCATTCTTGATTTTTGTTGGGCACCGTGATGTTCTCATAAAAATCTTTATTTTGCATTCAAGCCTCAATTTTGGATGTATTACTTTTCTCGACAGTGTGCGGGTCTACACCTCTTTCAGTTCAGAGATTGCTACATTACGGATAAATAATTTATGGGTGCTCTCGAGTGGCTAGATGTTCCTTACCATCCGGCCATCAAATGTGCCACCAATGCTCCTAATAGGACACATCACTGAACTCTACACTCCACTGTAAACTGGTCATCTCTGTATACCCGTCGCAAGACCCACTGGTTGATGCTTATTTATAAAACCCTCTTAGGCCTCACTCCCTACTATCTGAGATATCTACTGCAGCCCTCATCCTCCACATAAAACACCCGTTCTGCCAGTCACATTCTGTTAAAGGTCCCCAAAGCACACACATCCCTGTCGCTCCTCTTTTCAGTTCGCTGCAGCTAGCGACTGGAACGAGCTGCAACAAACACTCAAACTGGACTCAATCTCAATCTCTTCATTCAAAGACTCAATAATGGACACTCTTACTGACAGTTGTGGGTGCTTTGCGTGATGTATTGTTGTCTCTACCTTCTTGTCCTTTGTGCTGTTTTCTGTGCCCAATCATGTTTGTACTATGTTTTGTGCTGCTACCATGCTGTGTTATGTGTTTCTGGCTTGCTATGTTGTCTTAGGTCTCTCTTTATTTTTTATTATTTTTTATTTCACCTTTATTTAACCAGGTAGGTTAGTTGAGAACAAGTTCTCATTTGCAACTGCGACCTGGCCAAGATAAAGCATAGCAATTCGACACATACAACAACACAGAGTTACACATGGAGTAAACAAAACATAGTCAATAATAGAGTAGAAAAAATAAAATAAAACGTTTATATACAGTGAGTGCAAATGAGGTAAGATAAGGGAGTTAAGGCAATAAATAGGCCATTGTGGCGAAGTAATTCCAACATAGCAATTAAACACTGGAATGGTAGATGTGCAGAAGATGAATGTGCAAGTAGAGATATTGGGGTGCAGATATTGGGGTGCAAAGGAGCAAGATAAATAAATAAATACAGTATGGGGATGAGGTAGATAGATGGGCTGATTACATATGGGCTATGTACAGGTGCAGTGATCTGTGAGCTGCTCTGAGAGCTGGTGCTTAAAGCTAGTGAGGGAGATATGAGTCTCCAGCTTCAGTGATTTTTGCAGTTCATTCCAGTCACTGGCAGCAGAGAACTGGAAGGAAAGGCGAAAAAGTAGGAATTGGCTTTGGGGGTGACCAGTGAGATATACCTGCTGGAGCTCGTGCTACGAGTGGGTGCTGCTATGGTGACCAGTGAGCTGAGATAAGGCGGGGCTTTACCTAGCAGAGACTTGTCGCCAAACCCTCTGGCTACAGGTTATCTACGAGTATGAAGCGAGGTCCAACCAATGAGAGAGTACAGGTCACAGTGGTGGGTAGTGTATGGGGCTTTGGTGACAGAACGGATGGCACTGTGATAGACTGCATCCAATTTGTTGAGTAGAGTGTTGGAGATTTTATAGATGACATCGCCGAAGTCGAGGATTTATGTAGTGTTGTCTCTCTTGTCGTGACGTGTGTTTTGTTGGCCTTCATTGTAAATATACATTTGTTCTTAACTAACTTGCCTAGTTAGTTAAATAGAGGAAACCACACAATGCATGCATGTCACACAAACTTGGCTTCAACTTTAGGGTCTCCTTCAAAGTTGTGGAAAAAGTACTCCATTGTCATACTTGTGTAAAAGTAAACATACCTTAATAGAAAATGACTCAAGTAAAAGTCAGCTAGTAAAATACTACTTGAGTAAAAGTCTAAAAGTATCGTGTAGCAGGTGTATCTCACTGATCATCCCTAAAGCCAACACCTCATTTGGCCGCCTTTCATTCCAGTTCTCTGCTGCCTGTGACTGGAACGAATTGCAAAAATCGCTGAAGTTGGAGACTTTTATCTCCCTCACCAACTTCAAACATCTGCTATCTGAGCAGCTAACCCAGCTGCAGCTGTACATAGTCTATCGGTAAATAGCCCATCCAATTTTACCTACCTCTTCCCCATACTGTTTATATTTATTTACTTTTCTGCTCTTTTGCACACCAATATCTCTACCTGTACATGACCATCTGATAATTTATCACTCCAGTGTTAATCTGCAAAATTGTAATTATTCGCCTACCTCCTCATGACTTTTGCACACAATGTATATAGACTCTCTTTTTTTTTCTACTGTGTTATTGACTTGTTAATTGTTTACTCCATGTGTAACTCTTTGTTGTTGTCTGTTCACACTGCTATGCTTTATCTTGGCCAGGTCACAGTTGCAAATGAGAACTTGTTCTCAACTAGCCTACCTGGTTAAATAAAGGTGAAATAAAAAATAAAAAAAATAAAATCTTGTTTAAATGTATAGTGATGGGACAATTACTCAATTGCCATACTTTAGTAAAAGTACATGCTAAACATATGACATATCTTTTTCAGAGGTGATCTGATCGGTCAAAAGACCAAAAATATTATAATGAATTACACAGGCAGGAAGCAGGTCTCGAACCCTCGAACTTCGAGCCCGAGGTCCGGTGCGCTATCGACTGTGCCGTAAAAGCATGCTCGTGCGGCAGAGTCGATTTCCGCGCTTATAAACCTAGGGTCCTTACAATATAATTATTGGGCTACTTGTCTAAACTTTCCGTCTGTCAGTGTCAGTCAGCTGTCTTTGGCTTCAATATTGCTCTCTTGTGGTGGAGTAGTAAAATTGCATTTTGTATGATTTCCCCCACAATGCCGTGCGAAATCGCTCCCCACCTTTGGAATATACTATTATTCCCAGATAAGGGGAGAACATACTTTCTATACACTTTATCTTATGATTTCAGACAATATCACTCTCTCTAACTTTCTTTTTTTTTTTTACACCAATTAGTATTTTAATATGAACTCTTCACATGAAAAAATATGATTTGTATTTCGTTTATTTCACAAAATAACTGGTGTATATCTAATTTTGGATTCTCCTGTAGTTTTAATGGTAGTGCCCTGTCCGTCTTGCAACCCTTCCTTTTTCTATCGCAATAGCAGCCATGAGGTAAGCATACATACTTTGTGCGAGTCTAAATTCTCATATATTCAATAAAATACGAATGTGTTGCCCATTAAACGTTTACTACGGTTCCCCTAAAGTTTACGCGACACTACCGTTTAAGTCCCTTGACATATTTTATTTTGGAAAAACGACATTTCATGTGTAAATGTGCCGCACGATGTACCAAGCCAGGGATGCCATGTTGTCAACCAATAATTTTGAGGCGAGAAATTCAGGCCTAACGTTAAACAAATGCGAGTTAAACCTCTGTAACATAGCTGAATAGATTATGATCGATTCCCTTGTTGTTAGTATCAACGATATCTATGTTCCATATCTGAAAGTTGCCATTAGTAGCGTAGCTAGCAAACGTTAGCCTGTCTATCAAATTTGGTGTACCACATTTTGTTAGTATTGGCCATCTATAGTAGTAATGTTAGCTACCTACACCTACCTGGACACTGGTCTCACGATTGTGGATAATATTCCCCATTTATATTAGCAAACGGGTTACTTGTGTCTTGTAAAATTAATTGTCAAACATGTCACTTTTTAAGAACAGAAACATAGTGGACGATATTTAGCTACGCGACTAGTTAGATAACGTTACTATCCTAACGTCGAGTAACGTTAGCCCAGTTGCAACCAATGTAACGTTAATCATTAGCATCGAACTAACTTAGCAATAATAGCTAACAATCAACCCGGAGTTGTATTGGATAAATGGTTAATATGATGATTCTGAGAATGGTTTCGCAAACGATGCTGAACTGTGTGATGTCACGTTTCTCTTGGCTATCTGATTAACCCATGGTCACACTACACACATTTAAGTTATATTGTTGGCAACATACAGTTATGCGTTAAAGTGTAATGCGTTAGCTAACTCTTCATCTCTAACCCAGCATGCTCAGGCTTCAAAAGAGGCTTGCCTCCAGCGTCCTGCGCTGTGGCAAGAAGAAGGTATGGCTGGACCCCAACGAGACCAATGAGATTGCTAACGCCAACTCCCGTAAGGATTCAGCCAATCTGTTTTTTACCATGTTATTTTGGTATTGTGTAATGTAGCCTGTGTGTAATCTACACAGTAGGTGACTGATTATTGATTTGTTGCTGTAAATTAATCTGCCTTGTCTAACCAATATTTTCTGCCCCCCCCCCCTCTCAGGCCAGCAGATCCGTAAACTGGTAAAGGATGGTCTTATCATCCGCAAGCCAGTCACGGTGCACTCTCGCGCCCGGTGCCGCAAGAACACGCTGGCACGTCGCAAGGGAAGGCACACAGGAATTGGTGAGTGAATGCTGTGAATACTGAATTTTGGGGTATAGTATTAATATCTCGGGGTATAGTATTAATATCTCGGGCCTAACACCCTGCCCACCCTACCAGGTAAGAGAAAGGGTACAGCCAATGCCCGTATGCCAGAGAAGCTGTCCTGGATGCGTCGCATGAGAATCCTGCGTCGTCTTCTCCGTCGCTACAGGGAGTCCCATAAGATTGACAGGCACATGTAAGTTCTCCACATCCACCCTCGAGTATAAAGATTCACAAGGCAACTCCTATTGGGTCCATTTCAAGGATGTCTGTTACACATTGATTATATTGAACTAACTAACTACTAGCCTAGGCTGAACTAGCTAGTTATAATGGCTAACAAACAACCCATGGTTATATTGGTAAAAAATGATGATTCCCTGAGAATGGTTTTGCAAACTTTGTTGAAATTTGTGATGTCATGTTTCTCTTGGATATCTGATTAACCCCTGTTCAAATTCCTATTTGATTTAGGAAGGAAATTCAAATGTATCTCATGGGTTGCTAAATTCTTCATTTTGTATTTATTGAAAATTTTAAAGCATGTACAGTAGATTGATTTGCTCGTTTTGTTTTGCCCCTTTCCTTCCCGCAGGTACCACAGCCTCTACCTTAAGGTGAAGGGTAACGTGTTCAAGAACAAGCGTATCCTCATGGAGCACATCCACAAGCTGAAGGCAGACAAGGCCCGCAAGAAGCTTCTGTGGTACGTCTAAAACCAACACCCATCTGCCTTAGACTTTTCTATGCCGCAATGTTTTGTAGAATGGAGAAGGAACTGAGCTGATGAGCACTTAAAAGCAGATATTTATATGGGAGTATTTATAGCTGGTAAGATGTACATTTGGGTTCAACCAAAAGGACAGCATTATTTGACCACTTTTCTCTCTGCAGTGACCAGGCTGAGGCCCGTCGTTCCAAGACAAAGGAGGCCCGTAAGCGCAGAGAGGAGCGTCTGGCAGCAAAGAAAGAGGAGATCATCAAGACCCTGTCAAAGGAGGAGGAGACCACCAAGAAGTAAACAGCTTCTTGTCCCTGGCATGCACCTGCTGTACCTCCCTCTGTCGAGTGTTGACAATAAAGTGTATGAAAGACACAACCCGGTCTCCTGAGTCCACTCTTACTTGATCACACCTGTAATGTACACTAACTGACATGGTTTCATGGGTTTAACTGCCCACACAGTTGATAAGTGGCATTGGGTTACTTCTATTTACAAGGATACACTATGACTTTGTGTGATTGATCTTACTGTATTTTTCAAAAAGCTTGTAGGAAATTGACAGAACAAAGCCATTCGATGCAAAGTATTGTGCCCTTTTTTTACCTTATATTTGCCACATGATGAGCTAAGAATCTTATTTTATTGATAAGTAACTTTTCAAACTACATTGTTGGGCAATGAAGACATTTTGTGAAATTGTCAGATGAGAATGTGATTCGGGTTGATGGTTTGGATACGTGAGCTATTGCCATCTAGTGGTTGTATGTGATACCTTATTGTCCTGTGACTGTTTCCCTACCCTTTTTTCAGCCGACTTCCAAACCATTAGTGAAATTGTTTATTTGATTAAATTATCAAACATTTGCAAGTACAAAATGAAAAGCTTCACAATTTGTGCACTTTAAATCCTTTTAGTGGATTAAGTGCGCTAATTCTGGAGGCAGTAAGCCATCATTACAAGGTACAAATCTGTCGTTCTGCCCCTGAACAAGGCAGTTAACCCACTGTTGGCCGTCATTGAAAATAAGAATTTGTTCTTAACTGACTTGCCTAGTTAAATAAAGGTAAAATAAATTACATCAGCCCTGGTATGCCTACCTGTTGGACAAAATGGCTCCTGTAGAATCATTGCTATGCTCTGGCAAATCTGCTGATCATTTTTATTTTATTTTTTATTTAACCAGGTAGGCTAGTTGAGAACAAGTTCTCATTTGCAACTGCGTCCTGGCCAAGATAAAGCGTAGCAATTTGACACATACAACAACACAGAGTTACACATGGAATAAACAAAACATACAGCAGAACAAAAGAAAAAAGTATATACAGTGAGTGCAAATGAGGTAACTTAAGGAAATAAATAGGCCATGGTGGCGAAGTAATTACAATATAGCAATTAAACACTGGAATGGTAGATCGGCAGAAGGTGAATGTGCAGGTAGAGATACTGGGGTGCAAAGGAGTAAAATACCAGTATGGGGATGAGGTAGGTAGATGGGCTATGTACAGGTACAGTAAGCTGCTCTGACAGCTGTTGCTTAAAGCTAGTGAGGGAGATGTGAGTCTCCAGTTTCAGAGATTTTTGCAATTTGTTCCAGTCATGGGCAGCAGAGAACTGGAAGGAAAGGCAACCAAAGGAGGAATTTAAGAGCAGTTGGAGGCCATGGAAGGAGAGTTGTATGGCATTGAAGCTCGTTTGGAGGTTAGTTAACACAGTGTCCAAAGGGCCAGAAGTATACAGAATGGTGTCGATGGGATAGAGGTGGATCAGAGAATCACCAGCTGCAAGAGCTACATCATTTATTTATGTATACAGAGAGGAGAGTCGGCCCTAGAATTGAACACTGTGACATCCCCATAGAGACTTGCAGAGGACCGGACAACAGGCCCTTCCATTTGACACACTGAACTCTATCTGAGAAGTAGTTGGTGAACCAGGCGAGACAGTCATTTGAGAAACGAAGGCTGTTCAGTCTGCCGATAAGAATGCTGTGATTGACAGAGTCGAAAGCCTTGGCCAGGTTGATGGATACGACTGCACAGTATTGTCTTTGGTCGATGGCGATTAAGATATCGTTTAAGACCTTGAGTGTGGCTGAGGTACACGCATGACCAGCTTGGAAACCAGATTGCATAGCGGAGAAGGTACGGTGGGATTCGAAATGGTCGGTGATCGGTTTGTTAACTTGGCTTTCGAAGACTTTAAAAAGGCAGGGTAGGATAGCTATAGGTCTGTAAAAGTTTTGGTCTAGAGTGTCTCCCCCTTTCCAATCTTTGGGGATCTCAGACGATACAAAAGAGAGGTTGAACAGGCTAGTAATAGGGGTTGCAACAATTGCGGTGGATAATTTTAGAAAGAGAGGGTCCAGATTGTCTAGCCAAATCAAATCAAATGTATTTATATAGCCCTTCGTACATCAGCTGATATCTCAAAGTGCTGTACAGAAACCCAGCCTAAAACCCGAAACAGCAAGCAATGCAGGTGTCGAAGCACACTGGCTAGGAAAAACTCCCTAGAAAGGCCAAAATCTAGGAAGAAACCTAGAGAGGAACCAGGCTAAGAGGGGTGGCCAGTCCTCTTCTGGCTGTGCCGGGTGGAGATAACAGAACATGGCCAAGATGTTCAAATGTTCATAAATGACCAGCATGTTCAAATAATAGGTCTGGGACAGGTAGCACGTCCGGTGAACAGGTCAGGATTCCATAGCCGCAGGCAGAACAGTTGAAACTGGAGCAGCAGCACGGCCAGGTGGACTGGGGACAGCAAGGAGTCATCATGCCAGGTAGTCCTGAGGCATGGTCCTAGGGCTCAAGTCCTCCGAGAGAAAGAAAGAGAGAATTAGAGAGAGCATGCTTAAATTCACACAGGACACTGGATAAGACAGAAGTACTACCAATATAACAAACTGACCCTAGCCTCCCGACACAAACTACTGCAGCATAAATACTGGAGGCTGAGACAGGAAGGGTCAGGAGACACTGTGGCCCCATCCGATGATACCCCCGGACAGGGCCAAACAGGAAGGATATAACCCCACCCACTTTGCCAAAGCACAGCCCCCACACCACTAGAGTGATATCTTCAACCACCAACTTACCATCCTGAGACGAGGCCAAGTATAAGCACACAAAGATCTCCTCCAATGCACAACCCAAGGGGGGGTGCCAACCCAGACAGGAAGATCACATCAGTGACTCAACCCACTCAAGCGACGCACCCCTCCTAGGGACGGCATGAAAGAGCACCAGTAAGCTAGTAAGCTTCCAGGCTCATGAGCACCATCACTTTCTCTCCCACGGTGAACTCACGGGGTGTTGCGGACTTATCGTAGGCCCGGCCTTGGATCCTTTGCGCCTTCTCCATATGCTCCTTTACTATGGGCCACACTGCCGACAGGTGGTCTCATCAGGGTAACATGTTCCTTTGTGGATCGAAAGGGGCATGGTTGGGTCTCCCAGGTCTCCTTGGCTAAGTCGAGGATCTCTCGACAGGGTCTGCCATAGAGCAATTAAAATGGGGAGAATCCAGTGGACGCCTGGGGTACTTCTCGCAGGGCAAACATTAAGTGTGGGAGAAGCATGTCACAGTTTTTCCCGTCTCTGGACACCACTCTTCTCAACATGCTTTTAATCGTTTTGTTCAAGCGTTCACACAACCCGTCTGTTTGAGGGTGGAATATGCTGGTACGTATCTGTTGAACCTGATATAACCGACACAAGTCCTTCAGCAATCGGGACATGAAAGGGGTTCCCTGATCGGTTAAGATCGTCTTGGGAAGGCCCACCCGAGAGAACATCATGAACAATTCCTTAGCAATTCCCTTTGATGACATGTTACACAGGGGTATGGCCTTTCGGAACATGGTAGCGTAATCTGCGACCACTAGGATGTATTAGTGTCCTCTGGCAGATTTTGGGAGGGGTCCCACGAGGTCCATAGCTATGCGTTCAAAGGGGGTCTTTAAAATATATATATATATATATTTTACCTTTATTTAACCAGGCAAGTCAGTTAAGAACAAATTCTTATTTTCAATGACGGCCTAGGAACAGTGGGTTAACTGCCTGTTCAGGGGCAGAAAGACAGATTTGTACCTTGTCAGCTAGGGCGTTTGAACTTGCAACCTTCCGGTTACTAGTCCAACGCTCTAACCACTAGGCTACCCTGCCTCCCCGGTCTCTATGATGGGGAGAGGAATCAAAGGGTTACGTAGGTGTGGCCGTGGAACTGTACGCTGACATTGATCACACGTCCTACAATACCTGGCCTCATCCCGGGTGACACGGGGCCAATAGAATCTCTGCATGATTCTGTTGATAGTCTTGTCCCGTGCCAGGTGTCCTCCTAGGACGTGGTAATGGGCTAACTGTAAGACTGTATCCCTGTATGGTCTAGGCACCATTAATAATTCCTGGTTTTCCCCCTTTCATTGCACGACCCAATATAAGAGACCCCGCCTGATTGCATAGTAAGGAAGAGGGGGCTCACCTGATCCGTCAACGTTCCTCCCGTCGATCACCTTCACCTTCCTCATGGCCTCCCTTAGGTCTGGGTCTCTATGCTGCGAGGTGCCGAACTGTCCCTTTAATTCCTGGGGCAGGTCGACCTCGGTAGAGGGGTGTGGAGGTTGTTGCCCATCCCCTCCAGGGGTGACTGAGGAGAATCCCTTCCAGGTTCCCTCCTCAGATGGGGCTTCAAATATATCCCTTAGCGCCTGGTTGCTCCTTCCTTCCTGCGTCGTGTATAACCCTTCATCAGTGGTTTCCTGGAATATCTGTCGCAAACGTTGGGTCGCTATTTCGACCTCTGCTCCAGAGGAGGAGGACGAGGCTACGTCTCCTTGTGGGACTACTACCTCGGGATTGGACTTTTTTTTTTCCTGTCCCCCTTCTTCCCGTGCATAACCATAACGTAATCTTCCAAAGCTCTTTATATAGGGGACAGTCTCTCCCGATCAATAATGGCACCTTCAGCTGGGGTACTTTCCCTGCCCTGACTGTACACCTTTCTTTCAGAGTGAGAATAGACAGATTCACGGTGGGGTAATAGTGGGTGTTTCCATAGATACAGGACATGGCTACTTTGTCTGGTAGCAGTGTTGCGGAGGTCACCATCCTGCTTTCTACTAATGTAACCATGCTTCCTGAGTCGAGAATGGCTACCACATCTTGTCCTTCTACTCGAACCGGAATCTCTGGGGCTGGGGCTATTTTTGCTAACCAACAGTGTTGATCCTGCCCTCTCAAACCGGGATGTGTGGGGATGGGCAGTGATGACTCCATGACCATGGACTCGTCCTTGCTAGGACATTGTGGGGCATAATGGTTTGGAGATGGACATTTATAACACCGACCCTGCTGTGTGGGGGATGACTTCTCCCACCCCCGGAGGGGGTTTGGATGAGGTAAGATGTCGTGTGCAGCCGCTCTTGGCTTAACTCTAGGTTCTTCTTGCCAACTCAGCTGTTGTTGCAGGAGTTCTATGGTTGTCTGCTGTGCCGTGATCAACTGTTGTAGTAGGGCGTTGTCCATCGTTCTTGAATGGTTCCTCTGTGTCTACTGGAAGAATTTTGATTTACTCACTTATCCTAGTGTCACTCGTTTACCTAATACCCGCATTCTCCACCAATGTGAGTGGACCAAGTAATTTGGTGTCACTCTAAAGCGGAAAGGTGGAATAAACGAGTCAGGAGTAGGTTCTCTTGAATGAACACAGTTCTCGAGATTTCTAACAATACAAACACTCCAACACAATCAATGAGAATCTCCCAAGGAACAACATACATATTATTCTTTAGATGAAACAGGAACACAATATGATCTTTAAACTATAATAATAATCACAGATTTGGCACCGTCTTAATGGCTCTTCTTCGATAGTTTGCCGTCACTTTCCCTGCTGGTTCCATCCTCTCTCTTATAGGGGAAAGAGAATATGTCATTAGTACCGTCAGCTGTGCTTAATTGCCTCTGGTTACCTTGTCTCACATGCCTTGTTGGGCTGCTATCCGTGAGCCCAGCCTGCCCTCTGGTGGTCCAATTCATAGGTGAACTGAAATGGAAAATATAACTTATTTAAAAAAATAAAAAATAATAATGTATTCACCCCCTTTTCTATGATGCCCCTAAATAAAATCTGGTCCTTACCTTCAGAAGCCACATAATTAGTTAAATCAAGTCCACCTATGTGCAATCTAAGTGTCACATGATCTGTCATATGATCTCAGTATGTATACACCTGTTCTGAAAGGCCCCAGAGTCTGCAACACCACTGAGCAAGGGGCACCACCAAGCAAGCGGCACCACGAGACCAAGGAGCTCTCCAAACATGTCAAGGACAAAGTTGTGGAGAAGTACAGATCAGGGTTGGGTTATAAAAAAATATTTGAAACTTTGAACATCCCACAGAGTACCATTGAATCCATTATTAAAAAATGGAAGGAATGTGGCACCACAACAAACCTGCCAAAAGAGGGCCGCCCACCAAAACTCACTGACCAGGCAAGAAGGGCATTAATCAGAGGCGACAAAGAGACCAACAATAACCCTGAAGGAATTGCAAAGCTCCACAGTGGAGATGGGAGTATCTGTCCATAGGACCACTTTATGCTGTGCACTCCACAGAGCTGTGCTTTACAGAAGAGTGGCCAGAAAAAAGCCATTGCTTAAAGAAAGAAAATAATCAAACACTTTTGGTGTTCGACAAAATGTATGTGGGAGACTCCCCAAACATATGGAAGAAGGTACTCTGGTTTAGATAAGACTAAAATTGAGCTTTTTGACCATCAAGGAAAACGCTATGTGTGGCGCAAACCCAACAACTCCCATCACTCTGAGAACAACACGGAGCACGGTGGTGGCAGCATCATGCTGTGGGGATGTTTTCCATCGGCAGGGACTGGGAAACTGGTCAGAATTGAAGGAATGATGGATGGCGCTAAATACAGTGAAATTCTTGAGGGAAACATGTTAGTCTTCCAGAGATTTGAGACTGGAATGGAGGTTCACCTTCCAGCAGGACAATGACCCTAAGCATACCGCTAAAGCAACACTTGAGTGGTTTAAGGGGAAACATTTAAATGTATTGGAATGGCCTAGTCACAGCCCAGACCTTAATCCAATTGAGAATCTGTGGTATGACTTAAAGATTGCTATACACCAGCGGAACCCATCCAACTTGAAGGAGCTGGAGCAGTTTTTTTGTTGAAGAATGGGCAAAAATCCCAGTGCCTAGATGTGCCAAGCTTATAGAGACATATACCCCAAGAGACATGCAGCTGGAATTGCTGCAAAAGGTGGTTCTACAAAGTATTAACTTTGGGGGGGGGAACAGTTATGCATGCTCATGTTTTCAGTTTTTTTTGTCTTATTTCTTGTTTGTTTCACAATAAAAAATATTTTTCATCTACGAAGTGGTAGCCATGTTGTATAAATAAAATGATACAAACCCCCCCAAAAAATAAATTTTAATCCCAGGTTGTAAGGCAACAAAATAGGAAAAATGCCAAGAGGGGTGAATACTTTCGCAAGCCACTGTAGTTCAGTTGGCAGGGCAGGTCGAAGTGAGACAAAAGCAAGTGCAATACTGTATTTTCCAGAACATTCCATGTGCGTTGACAAAACAGTCAATGAGATCATGCAGTCAGGCACCAAGTCATGCTTAGAAAAGCAATCTATGGCCACTTTGAATATCATCCCACTAATGTAGAGCCAGGGCATTTGTGCTGCACATACTGTCATTCAACATGTTTGTGGGAAGCCAATTCCTAACCATGAAGCATTAAAGGATGTGGTTTCCACTTGTACATTTTGATTAGACATTTTAAGTTACTATTGCGCCCCATTGGTTAAGGACACACCACATCTATTTACTGACATGGATGTGTATACTGGATTTACCACCAAACCTATAGATGCAGTGGTATAACAGAGTGAATATACATTTAATCTTGTTTATATTCAACTACAACACGCAAAAGAGATATTAAACATCATAGTGAGGTGTTTGATGATATTGAAAGATTTGAGACTAGCTTCCAGGGGAAAATCTTCTCAGAGCCAGGTTCTTTATTACATGGGCTATTTTGATGAAAACCGATGGCCTTGACATGGTCACCAACTACTCTAGCTGAGTAAAATGTGAACTAGTACGGAAATAGCGAATTGAAAGATGAACCGGTGACTCTGATCTTGCAAAGATTGTAGATTGCTGTCTTCATTTCCCTGCCACACATTTGACACATTATATCGTATTCATGCTCAACCTTATGTAACCCTAAACAAAGCAATTCTCATAAAGGATGTACTCCATGTTGCCCTTTCACCCAGCAGTATTCATTTCTCTGAACTCCACCAGTGTTCTGTGAGGAGTTCATAGCTTTAAGGACGTTCACATGGTTTTTGTTGTATTTGAAGAGCATGACAAGAGCTGTACTAACTATCTTATAGCATAAGCTGGTACAATCCTTATTTAAATGTGGATATTTTTTGTTATGATTACTGTGGATACATAAACATTTAATACATATTTCATAATGTAATCAAATAAGCGTTTGTTTATTCATTCAATATTTTATTATTGAAAAGGTATTTGATGAGCAATGTATTACAGTACACGCAAGTGTGTTTTGAACAGAACAATTGTTTGGACCAGCCTGCACATTGTCAGGCTCGCTATCCTCTAACTCCCTGTCATAAATCGACCAAGGCGCAGCGTGCATGTAGTTCCACATCTTTTAATGAAAGTGGAACAACAAACAAACAAACAAACAGGTAAACAGCAAAGAACGTGATGCAACCGAGGTGCACACAAACACACACGGAAAAATAATTACCCACAAAACACAGGTGGGAAAAGGCTACCTAAGTATGGTTCTCAATCAGAGACAACGATTGACAGCTGCCTCTGATTGGGAACCATACCAGGCCACACACATAGAAGAACAAAGCCTAGAACAAGACAGAATGAAAAACATAGAATCCCCAACCCACGCCCTGACCAAACCAAAATAGAGACATAAAAAAGGAACTAAGGTCATGACGTGACACACATTGTAGTTTACACATGGGAATATATTTTTCCCTTTAGAAACATTATTAATAACATAGTGTTGATTATTAACAGAAAATAGTGCTAATTATTACAGTGATACACACATTTTACCCATGCTCCCCTGCTTTATGGAGTAAGGTATAACGTATGTAACCTCAAATACTTAGGACACTGCAACCCGGCCTTGAGATTTTCCATAAGCCACCCATTTTTTAATATTTTTTATTATCACGTAAATAGGTTTTCGACTTCTGTCCAAGTCTAAAAGTTAAGTGCTCTGTTGGGGTGCAACAAGAACATTTTTTGAGAGCAAATACCAACACTCACAGAGAGAGGATGTGACCCTGGGCTATATGGTCATTCCAAAAATAATATTCCGAGGAGGGTGCTCAACCGACAGTCAACTCCCCTAACAAATCATATGTTGGTTTAGGCTGGGCTCAAAATAGAAGTGGCAGTGAGGGAGGAGTGCCCTTCTCAAATAGTACAGTAATCTGCGTTGCCAGGTCATATTGTCAACACGGCAGCATGGTGCATCGTTTAGAAATACACGCCCTTTCCATTTGCAATGGAATATATATATATTTCATTTAGCCTCTTATCCAGCCTCACATCTCATTGTGTCACTCCTGCCCTCCAACCCTTCCACTGATTGAAAAACACTTAGCACTTAAGTTAATAGTTTTAGCAGTTAAAAAAGTGAGGTCAACAGATGAGGAAACTGACATTCAGTAAACACAATAGTGTGGAGTCAGTTGTTGCTTTTAGGATGACTGGATAATCAATACAGCAGAACCCATTGAAGTTCCCCCATGGTTTTAACTTAGCATTTGAACTTGTACTTGTCTTGGATATGTTTGATCTCAACACTGGCTCTACACGATTGTTTTTACTGAAAGCCACTTTCCTCGTCTGTTTACCTCACTTTTCTAACTACTAAAACTGTTGAACACTCAGCACTTATCCTCACTTTCTACCACTCACTTCTGATTGAATGCCAGTGCTCAAACTTGAGGACAAGGCCCTCCGGTCTACCCTCCCTTGTCTCTCCTTCAGCAAAGGCCCACTGGATATTGCGACTGTTCCCTTCTGTCAGTCGGTCGCCTCCAACTAACCTGCTTGTCACTCCATCAGGCCCTCTCACAACATACTGTACCTGCGCCAAGATAAATGTTAACTACTGTAACCCTACACTCAACATTTACAACAAAGTACAGTATTACAGTATTAGTACAGTATTAGTACAGTATTAGTACAGTATTCTAAACTCACTCGCTCTGTATGCGCTGTAGAACGTCCACCAAGTCTCCAGGTTTAGTATTGTCTTTGAGTAAAGTCCAAGGGGATACTATGGAGAGAGTGCGATAATGTATGCAGCGGAATTACATTCAGTATGAGTTGTCAGGCAACAAATGCATCCGGAGGGGATCTCTAAATTCTACCTGTGTTAATCGGTGTGTGTTTTTCTCACTACTGTGTTCAACCCCTGTACTCATGAGGACAGACATGGCATTCAGACTGCTACAGTAAGTCTGCTCCCATCCCAAGAAGGCATGTCTCAGCCATTTCTCAGTTACAGAGTGACAATTATGAGCTGGCGCACACCCCCTAAAAGTTAGCAGTGGTGCTGACTAACGGCGAGTAAATTGTAGCCTATAAAAATAAACCAAAAGAGTTTTGCCATGAACCTGAAGAAGGCACGTTGATGTCGAAACGTTGGTGGTTTACCCCAATAAATTACCGGGAGCAAAACATTAGAACGTCTTCCTAATATTGAGTTGCACCCCCCTCTTTTGCCCTCAGAACAGCCTCAATTCGTTGGGGCATAGAGTTTACAAGGTGTCGAAAGCGTTCCAAAGGGATGCTGGCCCATGTCGGCTACAATGTTTCCCACAGTTGTGACAAATTGGCTGGATGTCTTTTGGGTGGTGGGCAATTCTTGATACACACAGGAAACTGAAAAACCCAGCAGTCGTCACAGTTCTTGACACAAACCTGTGCGCCTGGCACCTACTACCGTACCCCGTTCAAAGGCACTTCAATGGTTTGTCTTGCACATTCACCCTCTGAATGGCTCACATACGCAATCCATGTCTCAATTGAAATAAGGAAATGAATAACCCCATTGGAAAGAAACTGCTGCCAAAAAGGCAATCTGATAGATTATTTTGGATTGAAAGAAGGCTGTAGAAATATTGCTGTTTGAGGCAGGGAAAACACCTATTGCCATATGAGAGGAGCAGCTCTGCTTAGTTATTCCTCCTCTTAACAGTCTCCTGCTATTCAATGTGTGACTCATTACTGATAGTGCCTATTTAGTTTAGTGTGATGGGGACTGTGAGTTCTTTCTTAGTGTGTGCAGTGTGTTTGGGGAAGTTGAGTTGTGTGTCAAATCAAATTTTATTGGTCACATACATATGGTTAGCAGGTGTTATTGCGAGTGTAGCGAAATGCTTGTTCTTCTAGTTCCAACAGTGCAGCAATATCTAAATCAAATCAAATTTATTTATATACAGTGCCTTGCGAAAGTATTCGGCCCCCTTGAACTTTGCGACCTTTTGCCACATTTCAGGCTTCAAACATAAAGATATAAAACTGTATTTTTTTGTGAAGAATCAACAACAAGTGGGACACAATCATGAAGTGGAACGACATTTATTGGATATTTCAAACTTTTTTAACAAATCAAAAACTGAAAAATTGGGCGTGCAAAATTATTCAGCCCCTTTACTTTCAGTGCAGCAAACTCTCTCCAGAAGTTCAGTGAGGATCTCTGAATGATCCAATGTTGACCTAAATGACTAATGATGATAAATACAATCCACCTGTGTGTAATCAAGTCTCCGTATAAATGCACCTGCACTGTGATAGTCTCAGAGGTCCGTTAAAAGTGCAGAGAGCATCATGAAGAACAAGGAACACACCAGGCAGGTCCGAGATACTGTTGTGAAGAAGTTTAAAGCCGGATTTGGATACAAAAAGATTTCCCAAGCTTTAAACATCCCAAGGAGCACTGTGCAAGCGATAATATTGAAATGGAAGGAGTATCAGACCACTGAAAATCTACCAAGACCTGGCCGTCCCTCTAAACTTTCAGCTCATACAAGGAGAAGACTGATCAAAGATGCAGCCAAGAGGCCCATGATCACTCTGGATGAACTGCAGAGATCTACAGCTGAGGTGGGAGACTCTGTCCATAGGACAACAATCAGTCGTATATTGCACAAATCTGGCCTTTATGGAAGAGTGGCAAGAAGAAAGCCATTTCTTAAAGATATCCATAAAAAGTGTGGTTTAAAGTTTGCCACAAGCCACCTGGGAGACACACCAAACATGTGGAAGAAGGTGCTCTGGTCAGATGAAACCAAAATTGAACTTTTTGGCAACAATGCAAAACGTTATGTTTGGCGTAAAAGCAACACAGCTCATCACCCTGACCACACCATCCCCACTGTCAAACATGGTGGTGGCAGCATCATGGTTTGGGCCTGCTTTTCTTCAGCAGGGACAGGGAAGATGGTTAAAATTGATGGGAAGATGGATGGAGCCAAATACAGGACCATTCTGGAAGAAAACCTGATGGAGTCTGCAAAAGACCTGAGACTGGGACGGAGATTTGTTTTCCAACAAGACAATGATCCAAAACATAAAGCAAAATCTACAATGGAATGGTTCAAAAATAAACATATCCAGGTGTTAGAATGGCCAAGTCAAAGTCCAGACCTGAATCCAATCGAGAATCTGTGGAAAGAACTGAAAACGGCTGTTCACAAATGCTCTCCATCCAACCTCACTGAGCTCAAGCTGTTTTGCAAGGAGGAATGGGAAAAAATTCAGTCTCTCGATGTGCAAAACTGATAGAGACATACCCCAAGCGACTTACAGCTGTAATCGCAGCAAAAGGTGGCGCTACAAAGTATTAACTTAAGGGGGCTGAATAATTTTGCACGCCCAATTTTTCAGTTTTTGATTTGTTAAAAAAGTTTGAAATATCCAATAAATGTTGTTCCACTTCATGATTGTGTCCCACTTGTTGTTGATTCTTCACAAAAAAATACAGTTTTATATCTTTATGTTTGAAGCCTGAAATGTGGCAAAAGTTCGCAAAGTTCAAGGGGGACGAATACTTTCGCAAGGCACTGTAGCCCTTCATACATCAGCTGATATCTCAAAGTGCTGTACAGAAACCCAGCCTAAAACCCCAAACAGCAAGAAATGCAGGTGTAGAAGCACATATCTTAAATGTAATCTAACAATTCCACCTCAACTACCTAATACACACACACCTAAGTAAAGGAATGGAGTAAGAATATATACATATATATATATATATAGACCATTTCAAGGACAGCTTTTTTCCATCTACGTAACATTGCAAAAATCAGAAACGTTCTGTCCAAAAATTATGCAGAAAAATTAATCCATGCTTTTGTCACTTCTAGGTTAGACTACTGCAATGCTCTACTTTCCGGCTACCCGGATAAAGCACTAAATAAACTTCAGTTGGTGCTAAATACGGCTGCTAGAATCCTGACTAGAACCCAAAAATTTGATCATATTACTCCAGTGCTAGCCTCTCTACACTGGCTTCCTGTCAAAGCAAGGGCTGATTTCAAGGTTTTACTGCTAACCTACAAAGCATTACATGGGCTTGCTCCTACCTATCTCTCTGATTTGGTCCTGCCGTACATACCTACACGTACGCTACGGTCACAAGACGCAGGCCTCCTAATTGTCCCTAGAATTTCTAAGCAAACAGCTGGAGGCAGGGCTTTCTCCTATAGAGCTCCATTTTTATGGAACGGTCTGCCTACCCATGTCAGAGACGCAAACTCGGTCTCAACCTTTAAGTCCTTACTGAAGACTTATCTCTTCAGTGGGTCATATGATTGAGTGTAGTCTGGCCCAGGAGTGGGAAGGTGAACGGAAAGGCTCTGGAGCAACGAACCGCCCTTGCTGTCCTTGCCTGGCCGGTTCCCCTCTTCCCACTGGGATTCTCTGCCTCTAACCCTATTACAGGGGCTGAGTCACTGGCTTACTGGGGCTCTCTCATGCCGTCCCTGGAAGGGGTGCGTCACCTGAGTGGGTTGATTCACTGATGTGGTCATCCTGTCTGGGTTGGCGCCCCCCCTTGGGGTGTGCCATGGTGGAGATCTTTGTGGGCTATACTCAGCCTTGTCTCAGGATGGTAAGTTGGTGGTTGAAGATATCCCTCTAGTGGTGTGGGGGCTGTGCTTTGGCAAAGTGGGTGGGGTTATATCCTTCCTGTTTGGCCCTGTCTGGGGGTGTCCTCGGATGGGGCCACAGTGTCTCCTGACCCCTCCTGTCTCAGCCTCCAGTATTTATGCTGCAGTAGTTAATGTGTCGGGGGCTAGGGTCAGTTTGTTATATCTGGAGTACCTCTCCTGTCCTATTCGGTGTCCTGTGTGAATCTAAGTGTGCGTTCTCTAATTCTCTCTTTCTCTCTCTCTCTCTCGGAGGACCTGAGCCCTAGGACCATGCCCCAGGACTACCTGACATGATGACTCCTTGCTGTCCCCAGTCCACCTGGCCGTGCTGCTGCTCCAGTTTCAACTGTTCTGCCTTATTATTATTCGACCATGCTGGTCATTTATGAACATTTGAACATCTTGGCCATGTTCTGTTATAATCTCCACCCGGCACAGCCAGAAGAGGACTGGCCACCCCACATAGCCTGGTTCCTCTCTAGGTTTCTTCCTAGGTTTTGGCCTTTCTAGGGAGTTTTTCCTAGCCACCGTGCTTCTACACCTGCATTGCTTGCTGTTTGGGGTTTTAGGCTGGGTTTCTGTACAGCACTTTGAGATATCAGCTGATGTACGAAGGGCTATATAAAGAAATTTGATTTGATTTGATTACATATAAATATATGGATGAGCAATGACCGAGCGGCATCGGCAAGATGCAGTACCTGGTATAAAAACACAGTACGTACATGTGAGATGAGTAATACAAAATATGTACACATTATTAAAGTGGCATTATTAAAGTGACTAGTGATCTATTTATTAAAGTGGCCAATGATTTCAAGAAACTTCTGTATGTGTAATGTATACTGTTCATTTGTATTGTTTATTATCTACCTCACTTGCTTTGGCAATGTTAACACATGTTTCCCATGCCAATAAAGCCCCTTGAATTGAGATAGAGAGAGAGAAAAATTTCAACCCTATCATGTGAGAGACATTGTGGTCATAGTAGAGTGCATCAATTACGCTTGTGACAAAGTGAAGTGCACCTGTGTCTCATGGACCTTACAGTCCGTCTGTGTACTTGTGTGCCTGTGTGTGAGTAGTATATTTATTATCTGATTGTGTGAGTTGCTGTGTGACACAGAGAGCAGTAATATCTCAGACAGGCACCAGAGCGCCAGGCCCCACAATAACCACCCATGGAATGCACCGGGGTCAGCTGTTGCTGTTCCACATGACCCCAGTGCTGTCCCCCTTGGTCACTGTGGTCCACTGCACCTCCCTGAGAGCTTACCCACACGCCGCACTCAATGACCTGCACTCCAGGGTGAAGTTTCCCGTAGGTACAGATCATACGATCACCCCCCCCCCTCCCCCCCACAAACTCTAACCTTAACTATAATTTGGGGAAATACAAAGCTGACCGTAGATCAGCGTGTAGGGGCAACTTCATTCGACTCCATGAGGCACAGGATGTATCTACTATCTGAGAGCCAAGGCTTCACTTCATCAAGGGGCAGGTGGGAACTGCAAAGCAGAAATATCCTCGACTGAACACATCATTAGTGAAATGCTCTGTACATGATTAGTTATTAACTTCATTATGCCCTCTGTTAATAGCTGCTGTTCAATGAACTCTCGGATTCGACATCTCTGACGACTCTGCATTCATAAATCATATTAATGATCTTTAGTTCCGCCAGTCAAAGACATATGATCTGGAGCATCAGAGTATCTGGAGCATCAGCATTTGTGGGTTCGATTACAGGCTCAAAATGGCCAGAAACAAAGACTTTTTTTCTGAAACTCGTCAGTCTATTCTTGTTCGGAGAAATGAAGGCAATTCCATGCGAGAAATTGCCAAGAAACTGAAGATCTGGTACAACGCTGTGTACTACTCCCTTCACAGAACAGCGCAAATGGGCTCTAACCAGAGTATTAAGAGGAGTGGGAGGCCCCGGTGCACAACTGAGGAAGAGGACAGGTACATTAGAGTGTTTAGTTTGAGAAACAGACGCCTCATAAGTTCTCAACTGGCAGCTTCATTAAATAGTACCCACAAAACACCAGTCTCAACGTCAACAGTGAACAGCACCGCCTCTGAATGAGTATTTTCTTGTTTGCTTATGACCTTATACAGCTCGCCGAGTGCGGTCTTAGTGCCAGCATCGGTTTGTGGTGGTAAATAGACAGCTATGAAAAATATAGATGAAACATTGCTTGAGAAATAGTGTGGTCTACAGCTTATCATAAGATACTCTACCTCAGGGGAGCAAAACCTTGAGAATTCCTTAATATTATATTTTGTGCAGCAGCTGTTATTAACAAATAGACACAGACCCGCCACCCCTTGTCTTACAGGAGGCAGCTGTTCTATCTTGCCGATGCACGGAAAACCCAGCCAGCTGTATGTTATCCATGTCATCGTTCAGCCATGACTCGGTTAAACATAAGATATTACAGTTTTTAATGTCCGGTTGGTAAGTTACTCTTGATCGAACGATTGCACATTGGTTAATAGAACTGATGGTAGAGGTGGATTACTCACTCGCCATCAGATCCTTACAAGGATCCCTGACCTACGTCCCCGATATCTCTATCTCATGCGAATGATGGGGATTGGACCTTGGACCTTTGTCCAGTACGAGTTGAGTAATCGCTGTCCTCATATCCAGAAGCTCTTTTCGGTCATAAGAAATTGTGGCAGAAACATTATGTACAAAATAAGGCGAAAAAACACACACAACAGCACAACTGGTTAGGAGCCCATAAAACAGCAGCCATCTCCTCCGGCGCCATCACCAGCATTTCGACCAGAAATACGACTTTCCTGAATTGGATCCTTTGTTGAACCTCCCAAGGCGATTCCACTTATTCCAGAGGCTTCTCCAAGATGCCACCGGCAGAGAAGAGGCATTCAGAGGGGACTTTTAGTCCGACGCAGGAGGCGATGCCTACCATCCACTGTTTCCAGGTATATTACTCACAAACCTGGAAAAGGAAGTAGGTGAGCTCAGGGTGTGGATCTCCTTCCAGAGAAACATCAGGGACTGCAACATGATATGTTTCACAGAATCAGGACTCTCTCCGTATACACTGTCCCAGTCCATACAGTCAGCTGGGTTCTCGTACATTGCGCAGACAGGAATTCTTCCTCTCTGGGAAAAATAAAGGCGGAGGTGTGTTTCATGATTAACTACAAATGGTCTGATTGTGGTAACGTAAAGGAATTCAAGTCCTTTTGTTCACCCCGACAAAGAACTTCTCACAATCAAATGCTGAAAGCATTACATGCCGAGATCATTAACTTTGGTCATCGTCACAGCCGTGTATGTTTCCCCTCAGGCCGATACCACAATGGCTCTCAAGAAACTACACTGGACTTTGTACAAACTGAACACTGTATATCCTGAGGCTGAATTTATTGTAGCTGGGGACTTTAATGAGGCAAAACTGAGGGAAACGCTGTTTTATCAACACATTGCCTGCGCGATTTGCACATGGAAAAATCTCAACCGTTGCTACTCTCCTTTCTGGGATGGCTACAAGGCCCCCACCCTCCCTTTGGCAAATCAGATCACACCTCCCTTCTGCTCCTCCCTTCATATAGACAGAAACTCTAGTACCCATGGTAAGGACTGTCCAATGTTGTTCTGACCAATCGGAGTCTATGCTTCAAGATTGTGTTGATCACGTGGACTGGGATATGTTCCGGGTTGTCTCTAAGAATAACATTGACATATACACTGACACGGTGACTGAGCTAATCAGGAAGTGCATAGGGGATGTTGTTCCCACTGTGATGATTAAACGGATCCAAACCCAAAACCGTGGATAGATGACAGCATGAAATCTTGAACCACCGTATCTAACCTCGGCAAGGTGACTGGGATTATGGTAGAGTACAAACAGTCCAGTTGAAGGCAATAAAACATGCGAAACGTCAGAACAGAGGCAAAGTGGAGTCGCAAATCAACAGCTCAGACACGAGACGTATGTGGCAGGGACACCAAACAATCTCAGATTATAAAGGGAAAACCAGACATGTCGCAGACACTGATGTCTTTCTCTCAGACAAGCTAAACACCTTCTTTGCACATTTCAAAGAAAACACAGTGCCACCAAAATGGGCCGTGATGCAGGCCACCGAGGCTCATTAGGATGGTGAGCTCTTGTTATCCGTGGCTAATGTGAATAAGACATTGAAGCGTGTTGACCCTCGCAAGGCTGTCTGCCCAGACTGCATCCTAAGCCACATACTTAGGGCATGTGCAGACCAGCTGGCTGGAGTGTTTACGGACATATTCAATCTCTCCCTATCCCAGTCTGTTGTCCCCACTTGCTTCAAGATGTCCACCATTGTTCCTGTACCCAAGAAAGTGAATGTAACGGAACTAAATTACTATCAACCTGACTCACTTCTGTCATCATGAAGTGCTTTGAAAGGCATCACCTCCACCTTACCCGACACGGGTAAGAATGTTGTTTATTGACTACAGCTCAGCCTTCAATACCATAGAACCCACCAAGCCCTGGGTCTGAACCCCGCCCTGTGCAAATGGGTCCTGGACTTCCTGACGGGCCCTCGCCCCAGGTGGTGAAGGGAGGCAGCAACACCTCTGCTTACGCTTATCCTTAACACAGGGGCCCCACAAGGGTGCATGTTCAGCCCCCTCCTGTACTCCTTGTACTGAACCCTGTACCTTCGAGGCTGCTGCCCTATGTTTATTGTCATGGAACACTGGTCACTTTAATAATGTTTCATACTGTTTTACCCACTTAATACGTACAGTGCATTCGGAAAGTATTCAGGTCCCTTGAATTTCTCCACATTTTGTAACATTACAGTCTTATTCTAAAATTGATTAAATAGTTTTTTTCTCATCAATTTACACACAATACCCTATAATGACGAAGCAAAAACAGGTTTTTAGCCATTTTTGTAAATGTATAAACAAAAAATATATGGAAATATCACATTTACATAAGTATTCAGAACCTTTATTCAGTACTTTGTTGAAGCACCTTTTGCAGTAATTACAGCTCTGAGTCTTCTTGGGTACAACGCTACAAGCTTGGCACACCTGTATTTGGGGAGTTTCTCCCATTCCCCTCTGCAGATCCTCTCAAGCTCCGTCAGTTTGGATGGGCAGCGTGGCTGACAGCTATTTTCAGGTATCTCGAGAGATGTTCTATCGGGTTCAAGTCCGGGCTCTGGCTGGGCCACTCAAGGACATTCAGAGACTTGTCCCGAAGCCACTCCTGTGTTGTCTTGGCTGTGTGCTTAGGGTCATTGTCCTGTTGGAAGGTGAACCTTCGCCCCAGTCTGAGGCTCTGAGCACTCTGGAGCAGGTTTTCATCAAGGATCTCTTTGTACTTTACTCCATTCATCTTTCTCTCGACCCTGACTAGTCTCCCAGTCCCTGCCACTGAAAACCATCCCCACAGCTTGATGCTGCCAACACCATGCTTCACCGTAGGGATTGGGCCAGGTTTCCTCCAGACGTGATGCTTGGCATTCAAGCCAAAGAGTTCAATCTTTGTTTCATCAGATCAGAGAATCTTGTTTCTCATGGTCTGAGACTTTAGATGCCTTTTGGCAAACTCCAAGCAGGCTGTCTTGTGCCTTTTACTGAGGAGTGGCTTCCATCTGGCCAGTCTACAATAAAGGCCTGATTGGTGGAGTGCTGCAAAGATGGTTGTCCTTCTGGAAGATTCTCCCATCTGTCAGAGTGACCAGCTCTATGAAGAGTCTTGGTGGTTCCAAACCTCTTCCATGTAAGAATGGGGGAGGTCACTGTGTTCTCGGGGACCTTAAAATGCTGCAGGCATTTTTTGGTACCCTTCCCCAGATCTGTGCCCTGACACAATCCTGTCTCGGACCTCTACAGACAATTCTTTCGACCTCATGGCTTGGGTTTTGCTCTCACATGCACCGTCAACTGTGGGACCTAACGTAGACAGGTGTGTGCCTTTCCAAATCATGTCCAATCAATTTAATTTCCACATGTGGTCTCCAATCAAGTTGTAGAAACATTTCAAGGATGATCAATGGAAACAGGATGCACCTGAGCTCAATTTCGAGTCTCATAGCAAAGGGTCTGAATACTTCCGTAAATAATGTATGTATGATGCATTTCTGTTTCTAAAACCTTTTTTCACTTTGTCATTACGGGGTATTGTGTGTAGATTTATGAGGAGAACAATTTATTTAATCAATTTTAGAGTAAGGCTGCAACGTAACAAAATGTGGAAAAAGTCTAGGGGTCTAAACACGTTCCGATTGCACTGTACATACTGTATTCTAATCCAGGCCTAATCTATTGAACTATTGCTGTACATATACTATTCTATCCTACGTGTTCTACAGATATACTACATGTTCTATCCATATACTGTCCATAACGTCTATACATCCCATCAAATGCATATATATTTATACTCTGGACTCTGACATTGCTCATTCTAATATTTCTATATTTCTTAATTCCATTATTTAACATTTTAGATTTGTGTGTATTGTTAGACATTACAGCGCTGTTGGAGCTCGGAACATAAGCATTTCGTTGTACCTACAATAACATCTGCTAATATGTGTATGCTGCCAATAAAATTTGATTTAATTTGATTTGTCGGGGGACAATTGGTCATTTTGATGCCGTCTGTCTGTCCTGTATCCGGAAGCTGCCCAGCTATGCCGTGCAATGGGAAAGGCAGGAAGTAACTGGGAAAGGCAGGAAGTATGGGAAAGGCAGGAAGTAACTGCCCCTCCCCTCCATCCCTCCATCCCACCGCCACAGGCTAAGCTCCTTTTCAGGCTCCCTGTGTGGAACAGCTGGGCTATGTCAGCCTGGAAACATACACTTAACCAACACCTAGACAAACAAGACCAGCAGCACTTATGTACGCCTACACAAATACACAGGCACAAAACACACTCACTTAAATACACAGAAAACCATTCATGATGAACTTAGAACTCTCAAACAGACCTTTATCCATACACAAATCTACTGTAGTAGGTCAACAGTAAACACACACACACACATCTTGATCATTTATCAAGAGTGTTCTGGACTGATTCCTCCTCTGTTGAAAAATAGATCCATCACGTTAAAGTATACTCAATTTAATTCGATTGATAATTCATTTATTGTTCAGTCAGGCGGGGGAGGCGGGGGAGAGGAGAGCAGGTTGTTGCCAGAGAGAGAGACTTTAATACAGTTTTTAACCATCACTTTGGCACTAATTTCAGAACCTTGTGGTCATTTTTCAAAACTCTAGGCACAAAACTCAAAACGGTCATCACTTGTAACACAGGCTGTCCAATGTTCAAAACATTGCATTGTACATTCATATCTTTAAAGAAACCTTGCACTTGCAGAATCATTGGTTCAAATAACTCATTTATCATGAAATACCATAGGAACATTCATTTAGATCACCCACACGCAAGATACCGATAGTTTCACTGTGTCAATCATTAAATAATGTAGTACAAAATATGTGATAGATGTTTCATTATCGTACTACACGTAAATACATCACTGTAAAAGGACTAGTAGAGAGAATACTACAGACACAGTGGAATCATTGAACAAAATATGACATTTATTGATGAAATACAATAAAATCACAAGATAGGTTTCTTTGAATCAAAGCAAAAATAATTAGCTACAAAAAAAGAAAAAACAGTTAAAGGTCAACTGCAGTGTTCCTCACCTGGCTTACTGTAAAACATCACTGCAGTGTTCCTCACCTGGTTTACTGTAAAACATCACTGCAGTGTTCCTCACCTGGTTTACTGTAAAACATCACTGCAGTGTTCCTCACCTGGTTTATTGTAAAACATCACTGCAGTGTTCCTCACCTGGTTTACTGTAAAACATCACTGCAGTGTTCCTCACCTGGTTTACTGTAAAAGATCACTGCAGTGTTCCTCACCTGGTTTACTGTAAAACATCACTGCAGTGTTCCTCACCTGGCTTACTGTAAAACATCACTGCAGTGTTCCTCACCTGGCTTACTGTAAAACATCACTGCAGTGTTCCTCACCTGGCTTACTGTAAAAAGCAAAACAAAAGATTGATTACTGTACTTCTATATTTCCATCAACACTGTCTTGACCGTGGTATGATTGTTGATGCCACACATGGTGATTCCAGCATCTCAGAAACAGCTGCCTTCCTGGGATTTTTACGCACTACAGCCTCTAGAGTTTACAGAGAATGGTGCGATAAACAAAACACATTCAGTGAGAGACATTTCTGTGGGAAAAACCACCTTGTTAATGAGAGAGGTCAGAAGAGAATGTCCAGAGTCATTCAAGCTAGCAGAAAGGCCACAAATGCTCAAATAACAGCTGTTTTAAACAGTGGTGTGCAGAAGGGCATCTCTTAACGTACAACACCGTGAATAATTCAGGCTGTTGTGGAGGGGGGTCCTACCCAGTACTAGATAGGTGTACCTAATAAAATAGCCAGTGAGTGTACAGTAATATCAAATCTGAAAACATGGTCTGGAAAAGTAGTACATGGGACCATAGAGACAGTGTCTGACAAAGAATGATGGTGAAATATTACATCCATAGATAATGTAGTCCAATGGGTTCATGTTCCACGGTAATTGGTGTCAATGGATCTCGTTATCCTGAAACTTTCATGATTGAAACATGGAATATTGTTTGTCAGTTTCCGTAAAACTATGCATTAAGAGTAACGCAACAGTTATCATTTTGAGCAGTTGTATCAGTTGACAGTTAGATCATTGTAATGAAATGAATAGACAGTCATGGTAATACTTTGATGTTAAGTTGTGTCATTTTGAACAGGTGATTTTAGTTCAATGAACAAATGATCTTAGCTTTATGTGTATCTTATCCAAGCAATTGGAAAAGGTGTTAAGATTTTTATTTTATTTTGCATTTTGATCATTGGTTGTGAGTTTTGTTTCTAGAGTTTTGAAAAATGACATCAAGGTTCTGAAATTAGTGCCAAAGTGATTGTAAAAAACTGTAAGGTTAGAAATGTGCCCTTAGAAAAAAAGGCATATTTGCTTGTAACAAGAAGGAATTCATGTTTGGAGTGCTGTGTGTGGGACAGCATGTAACGGGGAGAATGAGATGAGACTTAGATACTTTGATCGACAGAGAGAGCGACAGAGAGAGAGCACTGCCTCCCTCTACTATCAGCATATGATATACTCAGTGTTGCTGCCTGCTGCTATTGGTGTTTTTAGGGTTCCAAGCTGGCGCTGTCGTCACAGTCCTCCTCCTATCTCATCATTTTTGTAGGCATGCATGCTGCCGTGTACTTCTCCCCATGATCTAGGACTGAGTCACTTATCTGGAGTTCATAGTTCATACAGTCTGAAGAAGACAGAGCTTTCACAGAACTCCCTCTTCTATCATGAAATGATACATATAATCATCTGAGAGGAAATACTGTTATCTGTGTATAGGAGATAGAAGAGTCGGTGTGTGTCCGTGTATGTCCGTCTGTCCTTCTGTCTGCAAGTAGGAAATGACACAATGGAGCCAGAAGGACATAACATCCACCCCTCCTGCTGACCACAGGCAGTTGCCTATAGGTGTCACTTGTAGGGGGTATGTAAAGCCCAGATGGTACAGCAGGCTTAGGCCAATGGAACACACAGCACACACAAGGCACACATTCCCCATGGGAGGCCCAGCTGCTTACATAAATCACTGACTCCATGAGCCTAGCCTAGTATAGAGACACCAGTCATCGCTCACAAAACCATTAGACAACTCACCCATTCACCTTCCTCCCTGCTTGCACAGAAATAGCTAATAACACTGTCAGACTGTTTGTATGCGCCCTCATTGCCTCAATGAGCTCCAACATTAGCTATACTATTAGTCCTAGTGTGTGTGTTATTAACAGGCCGATCATCGTTATCTTTCATTAGCCTTACTGCACATAAACACAATGTAGCACATTCAGTACTGAACAGGATCTTTACATGGGCAGGGGGCATACAGGGGCATACTGTGAGATGTGCCAGGAGAACCTCTCTTAGAGCTCTATTGTTTTGGGAGGCTTAAGACTGCACAGTCCAGCCTACTGGGCAACTTCCCAGAATAATGGCATTTTATAAGACACAGAGCCCTACTCATAATCAATGAGGCTTTCCCCGAGAAGTTAAAGACAGAACATATCTCTTGTTGATAAAATCTCATCGCATACACTACATGACCAACAGTATGTGGACACATCTTACTCCAGAATCATGGGTATTAGTATGGAGTTAGTCCCCTCTTTGCTGCTATAACAGCCTTCACTCTTCTGGGAAGGCTTTCCACTAGATGTTGGAACATTGCTGCTGGGACATGCTTCCATTCAGCCACAAGAGCATTAGTGCTCTCGGGCACTGATGTTGGGCGATTAGGCCTGGCTTGCAGTCGGCATTCCAATTCATCCCAAAGGTGTTCGATGGGGTTGAGGCCAGGGGTCTGTGCAGGACAGTCAAGTTCTTCCACTCCAATCTCGACAAACCTTTTAAGTATGGACCTCGCTTTGTGCATGGGGGCATTGTCATGCTAAAACAGGAAAGGGTCTTCCCCAAACTGTTACCACAAAGTTGGAAGCACAGAATCGTTAAGATTTCCCTTCACTGAATTTAAGGGACCAGAACCATGAAAAACAGCCCCAGACCATTAGTCCTTCTCCACCAAACTTTACTGTTTGCACTAACTATGCATTTGGGAAGGTGGCATTCTCCTGCCATCCGCCAAACTAAGATTTGTCCGTCGGACTGCCAGATGGTGAAGCGTGATTTATCACTCCAGAGAACCCATTTTCACTGGTCCAGAGTCCAATGGCGGCGCGCTTTACACCAATGCAGCCGACGCTTGGCTGCTCGGCCATGGAAACCCATTTCATGAAGAGCTCCCAACAAACAGTTCTTATGCTGACGTTGCTTCCAGAGGCAGTTTGGAACTTGGAAGTGAGTGTTGCAACCGAGGACAGAAGATTTTTTACGCGCTACGTGCTTCAGCACTCGGTGGTTTCATTCTGTGAGCTTGTGTGGCCTACCACTTCGCGACTGAGCCGTTGTTGCTCCTAGACGTTTCCACTTCACAATAACAGCACTTACAGTTGACCAGGGTAGCTCTAGCTGGGCAAACATTTCACAAACTGACTTGTTGGAAAGGTGGCATCCTATGACAGTGCCACGTTGAAGTCACTGATCTCTTCAGTAGGGCCATTCTACTGCCAATGTTTGTCTATGGAGATAGCATGGCTGTGTGTTTAGATTTTATACACCTGTCAGCAACGAGTGTGTCTAAGATAGCCAAATCCACTAATTTGAAGGGGTGTCCACATACCTTTGTATATATGTTGTATAATACAAATTATTTAGGTGTGGCCTCAATAAGCTCGGTGTTCATTGTTCATACGGTTTTCCGAAAGCCAAACCCTGAACATTTTTCTCCACCCCTTTCCTCAAAAAGGTTTCAAAAAGATAAAGGCATTTCAAGTGTTATATCATCAGTGTTTTAGCAGTGTGCAAATAGTTGTAATACGAATAGTGGGGGGAAGATAAATAAACAGATACATTTTGGTGGTATTTACAATGTGCTCCTCTGGTTGCCCTTTCCTCATGGCATCGAGCCACACATCTTGCCGTGTGAGTGCACATTGTGGGAGTTGATCAATGTTTGATTTATTTTCTAATTCTTTGTGGGTCTGTGTGATCTATTGGAAATATGTGTCTCTAATATGGTCATACATTTGGCAGGTTAGGAAGTGCAGCTCAGTTTCCACTTCATTTTGTGGGCAGTGTGCACATATCCTGTCTTCTCTTGGGAGCCAGGTCTGCCTATGGAGACCTCTCTCAATAGCAAGGCTATGCTTACTAAGTCAAGGATTTTCTTCATTTTGGGTCAGTCACAGTAGTCAGTTATTCCGCCACTGTGCACTCTCTGTTTCGGAAAAGATAGCATTCTAGTTTGCTCTGTTTTTTGGTTGATGCTTTCCAGTGTGTCAAGTAGATATCTTTTTACTTTCTCATAATTTGGTTCGGTCTTATTGTGTTGCTGGCCTGGGGCTCTGTAGGGTCTGTTTGTGTTTGAGAACAGAACCCCAGAACCAGCTGGCTGAGAGGACGCGTCTCTAGGTTCATCTCTCTGTAGGTGAGGTCTTTGTGGTTGAATGTGTGGGCATCGCCTCCTTTGAAGTGGTTGTAGAATTACATTTTGATAACTAACAGGTATAGTCCCAATTCTGCTCTGCATGCATTGTTTGGAGTTTTGCGTTGTACACAAAGTATGTATTTCTCTCTCTCTTTCTCTCTCTCTCTTTCTCATCATCTCACAGGGTGAGAAGAGTTGTCTTAATGAATAGCTTCTTAGAACTGATGCCTGATGCTGTAAACAAAGTTGAGCTTGAGCCTGCAAACGACCCAAAAAGTAAACTTGTTGAGCCAGCCAGATAGGGAACGGGACAATCAAAGAAGGGCACGAGATAGAGAACAGGGAAACTGTGAATCTGATTGGCCGATAGCCCTTTCCCCTAGCCTACTCTGACCATCATTGGCTAATGGAAAAATAAATCCCTGCCACACAGACGCTCACACACACACACATGCATACACTACACACACTCATAAGCACTCACACACATAAGTCAAGAGGCAGACCCTGGGCTAATTCAGTACCAGGGAATTGTATTACTGGCTGCTCTCCATGTAGAGGAGGGGAGAGAAGAGGGGAGAGGTGGTTCGGGGGGGTATTACAGGAAGGGAGGGAGGGGGAAAGCGTAGAGAAGGCTAGGACTCAGGGGTGGGGTTGGAGAATGCAGACAGAGCAACAGCTTGAGCTCTGGGACTACAGTGAACTGAAAGTAAGAGCGTGGTGTGCTCTCAACGAAGGAGTGAGAAAGAGAAAGCCAGAAAAGAAGATGAAAGGAAACAAGACACATCAATCTACGTAAAGGAGGGCGTGTGGACAAAAGACTGACATTGTAGTTCTATAGGAGCCTAGCGGAGGGGGAGAAAAGAGGGGGGAAAGGAGAGAGGAGATTTTTATAGGGTACAGACAGAGATATGATAGTCTGCTTATAGAAGAGGTGTGCCTGGAAACGCTCTGAGAAAGAGACAGAGGGGGAGAGACAGAGAGAGAGGGAAGGAGAGAGAGAGAGAAAGAGAGGGCGGAAAATGAGGGGGGAGTGAGTGAGACAGAAAGATTAACCACAGTCAGAAAGAGCGAGAGTGAGCAGTGAAGAACAATCTGGGGCAAATAGCAAGGGAGGGAGTGGGAGGTAAAAATAAGAAAAGGAAAGAGGGGAAAGGTCTGAAACAAACTAATGTGTAAGTGCTGAGTGAAGGACAATAGGAGAGAGGGAGAGAGAGAGAAAAGAAGAGGAGGGGGCCAGCCAGAGGAAGTAGCAGGGCGAGAGAGGCATGAGGGGACTGTTCTCCTTTATGCTCACCCTGTCCATCCTGGGGACTGTCCTGACTGCACTCGTCTGGTACTTTTTCAGCAAACAGTGAGTCCCACTCCTTTCACACCCCTTCTCCTTAACTTCCTCCATCTTGACTGGGCAGGTGTTGGAGCCTTTAGCCCCGGGCTAGGGTGGGGGATTAGGTCTGGCTGGTGGTAGCTAGCTGCATATCCTCCAGACAGATTCCGAGAGGAAGGGAGGAAGGGAGTTAGTCTCCACACTTCTGATTTTAAGAGTGTGACTGTTTCACATCAGTTGGTGTGAGTAGCTGCTGTAGTGGAACAAGGTAAGAGTTGTATATTATATGTTTGGTATTGGTGGTTATGCCTGTTCACTGCCTGTTCACTGGTTCCCTCTCCACCTGGTTCCCTCTCTCTCTCTCTCTCTCTCTCTCTCTCTCTCTCTCTCCTCTCTCTCTCTCTGCCTCTCTCTCTCCTCAAAGCAGTGGTTGGCTTTCTCAATGCTTGTTACTGTGGGCATCTTAACTAAACCACCGAAACCTCATGAATTATGTGGTGGAAAAGAGAGGGAGAGAGAGAAACGTCTGTTTGTGCCTCAGCAGAGTTGATGGATTTCATACCAGCCCACTATTAATGAACTCTGAACAACCTGTACCAATTTGACATCTTGTGTTGAAGCGAACTCAACTGTTAATTTTACAATGTAGGTAGAATAAGTTGAAGGTGTTGCAAATGCACATGGATGGAACAAATGCACATGGATGGTTCAACGTTGGTGAATGTTGAAATATCACACTCAAACAAAAACATTATAGCAGATCTTTTCTCCCCTTGACCAGTTGTTTCTAAAACATACAAACCTGGCGTGTGCTTGTAGGTGTGCTCTGTTAGATATTGATTTTAAATAGTGATCTATTTTCAGTGGGAAATTAATAAGTTGCCTGTAGGCAGAGGAAGATAAGTGAGTGAAAGGGGAACAGAACATTTGTACAAGAGATCGAGATCGAAAAGTCACTGCAATGTGCCTTCTCATGCTGTTACCGCAAAACACGCCTGATGAACACACTGTTTTCGTTTAGCGTCGGCCCTTCTGTGACAGTGAAACTTGAGAGCCATTTTTTCCCCTCCCCAGTCATGTCTAGATGAAACTAACTGTCTAAATGGTCTCTGTCTGAATGTGACTCGAGACTCTCAGATTCATCTTCGAACTAAAGTGTTGTTTGACATTTGCCATCTGCAGGATATGACAATTATCCCACCATAAACAACTGTCCACAAGAGTGTCGCATTCTGGAGTGGGGAAACTCATGCACCCTCTGTAGTGTGTTCATAAAATATCTCTTTATAGTTCACTTCAAGGGGGATTATCTGTGTACAGTAAAACCAGGCTTGATCTTGCCCTCGGATTACTTATCAGATCTAAATATGAACAGTCCCCTGTCTTTCCGTTCATTTGCGGTTGGCACTTACGTGTCTAATGCTGCTGTGAAACCCCTTCAGGAATTCAGGGTTTCCTGTTAGATAATCAGTAAAACACGCTAGACTCAGAGGGATAAGGTAAAATGGCTGCCCGGTGTGTTCTGTTTTGCCTCTCGATAACCCTTTAGCTCACCAGGTTATTGTTACAGTGCGCACAACATTCAGCTATTGATTTAATGTAAACCCACTGTAAAATGGTCACATCAACACAATTCATTCAGCGAAGGTAACATGGTAAACTCAAACAATACACTGCAAATACAACAGCAAACAACACAGCTATACAAGTGTTGACAAGATAAGTGGTGTACTGGGTTCAAACAGAGGTCAACTCATCCTTCTATTCTCTCTGTCTTCCTCTGTCCCTGTTGGTGTACATAGCAATGTTCAACCTGGCAGAACCCCCCACAAAAGTCATATTATGAACTCTGGGCCAGTCCCCTCCAGAACATGCAAGGGCTGCAGGTGAGACTAGACACACGCCCTGGCAACACACAATCCTCTCTGCTCAACAACCACCTCATCTGTCTCTCTCCTGTTATTAACTTCATTATATGGTTCATAACTGCATGTTCTATGTTTTGTGTGTGCGTGTCTGTGTGTCTGTGTGTGTGTCAAAGGGATACAGTCACTGACAAAGTGGTGGAGCTCTACTCTCACAGCTGGAGGAAGCAGGAGGACAAGTTCAGAAATTTCAGGTGAAATATCAACGCACAATAAACCCAGACTCTGAGCCCCACTAAAAGCCAGCCACGATGAGCCTAAGACCACTTTGTGAGGGTCACAAACTAAAACCAAAGGGATGTTTCCTTTCTACCTTAGAAGAATGAGAAACAAAAGCACGTGGAAGTGTGCTTAAAAGCAGGGGAAGTGACCTGTGAAATGTTAGCGTTTACTACTTCGCGCTGCTAGTAGCAGCAGCAGCAGCAGCAGAGGTCAGAGTCGTGTGATTGTTGCATCAGTCAGTGGGTATTTCCCTTCTCAGCTGTCCTGTCTCCGCAGGCTAACACTGGCTTAGTAAAGCTCCCTCTGAGTATACAGAGACTTCAACAACACCAAACAACACAAAAGAGAACTGCAAGGAGCTTTGTAAATGAATAAACACTTGAAAGGAAGGACACAAAGGAAGGAAATTCTAAAAGACTATATTTTTCAATTAACATCCCTTTCCAATTTTTATATTTATATCAAGACAAGACTTGTTTATGTATCCCTGTATCTGATATTTTCTGAAATTTATCACCAGTAGCTTTTTATACCTAACTTATTAACCAGACTGTTTCAAAATAAGAGAAACGTGTGTATGAAATACGATTCGTTTACAGTACGCTTTTAATACTGTGTCTTTATCTTATAATCAAAAGGTTATTGTTGTGTTCTCAGGTCTCTTCTGAGTAACAGATGTCATGGACTCACCAAGGCTATGGTAACACAGGCTAACACTCCTCTGGGGTCAAAGGTTGTGTACGATGGAGAGAAAAGGAAGCCTCTTCAGGTGACCCCTGAACTGTTCAGCACCTTTGCTAAGGTTTGTTGCTCTGGTCCAGAGCGTCACCTCAATGAATAGTGTGTGTGAGTGTGTGTTTAAGAAAGAGAGTGACATGACACATGTTGTGTTGCCTACAGGAGAATCCTTTTGTGAATACGACATGGGATACGTGTTCTGTGGTTGGGAATGGGGGAATCCTAGCTAATAGCAGCTGTGGAGAGAAAATCGACTCCGCCCAGTTTGTTATCAGGTGTGAGACAGAAAACTTACTCCACAATAATTACCTTTCCCTCCCAAACATTGTTAGACACAAATTCACTGACTACTTCCCTCTATGTCTCCCTCTCTCAGGTGTAACCTCCCTCCTCTGGAGAATGGCTATGAGCGAGACGTGGGCAACAAGACAGACCTGGTGACAGCTAATCCCAGCATCCTCATGGAGAAGTGAGTTTGGGGGTACATTGGGCTTCTCATACTGCTTATCATCTGGTGTTTTATGGTGGATTGAGAAATTATCTGGTCATATATTCTAGTGCTGGTCAAATGTATCTCCTCCAGCTGTTCTTCACCTCTCTCTTTTTTCTCTCCATCCCATTCTCTCAGATATGGGGGCCTGCAGGAGCGTCGTCGGCCCTTCGTGGAGAGCCTGCGTAGCTATGGCGACTCCCTGATGCTCCTGCCAGCCTTTTCGTACGGCCACAACACGCCCGTGTCTCTGCGGGCCCTCTACACCATCCAGGACTTTGACAGCCCCTCGCGGCCCGTCTTCCTCAACCCAGAGTACCTACAGAGTCTGGCTCGCTTCTGGCAGGGCCAGGGCCTGCGAACGGTACGCCTCAGCACAGGACTCATCGTGGCTAGCCTGGCGTTGGAGCTGTGTGCCAACGTGCATCTCTACGGGTTCTGGCCCTTTAATGAACACCCCCACCGACACCAGCCCCTCACCAACCACTACTACGACGACAGGCAGAGTAAGAAGACGGTGCACGCCATGCCCGCTGAGTTTGACCACCTGCTAAGACTCCACACCCAGGGCGTGCTCAGGATACACCTGGGAGAGTGTGCACCCACCGCCAGGTAGGCCCCACCCCTTTACCGGAAATGTACCTACAGCTAGGACATACACAACAGGGACATATGGCTCTCCTGTAGACTCTCTCAGGAGTCTTACCCAGTCGTTGCTACCTGCCAGATCGGATGGCCCCGACTGGCCCTGAACACTCTGGTATTCAGCACAGGGGCATGTTTTATGTGTCAGCTGTCTGGTCACAGTGGAGGAGCAAGGTGGAGGCTGGGACGTTTAGTCTCCCCAGCAGCTGTTTGTCAATTCTCATTGTTGAGAGTCTGCAGAACAGGTTGATCCGCAATCAAATGATTTGTACTGGACCCAAAATGGGTATAAATACATGAAATATGCATATCATATACTGTATAGATTTACAATGATGTTTTTATCGTCACAAGTGTTCCAGATATTAACTGAGAAGCCATTTTGGTGGTTAAATACAAAGTATTTTGGAGCATGTATGATTTAGATGAGGCCTTCCCAACTACAGTGGAGGGCCTAATATGACTACGCTTTCTGACTGTAGCCAAAATGATCACATGCGAGCCTTTAAGAGTTAACTGAATGTATGGTCATGTCAATCTAACACCTCCTGGATTGGACAATCTTCAGCTGGACCGTTACAGTCATACACATATTTAATATCAATGATGATTAAATGTGTTATATCTCATTGTGACATCGTGTATAATACATTCAATGTGGTACAGGGTCGTTCCATGAAATGAGTCCCTTTTTTGTCTCTTTTGATATTTGAAGTAGAAATTGTGCACCAATATTGCATTTTAAAAGACTGTTATATTAAATGAAGGGCCCATTAATATAGACCACATGGGAAATTCAATAAATCAGATTTTTAATATGAATAAAGACTGGCTAAAGTACCAGAATTCAGAATTTCTATATCTCCCTCTGTGACGTCAAGAAAGATTCTAACGCACTTAAACCCAACATATTTTTTACCGTCATTGTAAAGCTCTAGTTATTTTGTTGCTTTGACCAAGTTATTTCTGAAGATTATTATTTATTTCGTATGATTTTTAAAAAATAATAAAAATGCCTGTCTGTCATTTTAAGGTCAACCCTGTGAACTGAACTCTCGTTTTAATATGGTGAAACTATTCCTTTTAAAAATGTTTTTTTTTAAACGAAACATTGAATATCTAATAGTCAAATCATAGTGTAAAAGCAGAGCTTGCTTCTCATCATTTTTTTAGCAATTTTCTGGTGTTTTGTGGTGGAAAACTGAGTGGGGTCATGCATGACATGTCAACCCTGTTACCCATATAGGAACAGGCTAGAATTTATTTTACAATTTTTTTGTTTTTGTTTGTGATGCTTGCGTTCAAGTGCCATTCTCTGTTTCACCCAACAAGCTTCCATTGCTCCTGTCACAAGGAGGAATGGCTGATTTAAGATTAAATGGTATACCCTGTTGCAGTCAACCTTGATACTTTATTAGGCACTTAATAGGCACCGACTAGTAATTTTTTATTCAAACTCTTAAAATGAGAAAACACATTTTTTTATTAAGTTGAACATGTGCTCTTCATGACAGAATGTTAAAAATTAGGTGACTACCCAAAACCCAGCTAACAACAAACGCTCCCACAACTTTAGAGAACGTTTCCTTAAGAGTCTCATTAGGCCACCAGAAGGGACTCGTTTCCTGGAATGACCCTACTACTATATCAACACTTTTTGTTTCATCATTTCAAAATACATTTTGGGAAAGAAAAAACTGTGTTTCGATGATCCTGTAAACATAAAATAACAAGAAAGGGTTCTTATACTGCAAAGGACTGTACTAGATACCTCACCCAGGTCCAACAAACTCAGAGTAATGATGCAATTGTCTTTAAAACAAATGTGAAAATGATCTAGTGAGTGTCATTAGTCCATTGTTAGTCCAGTGCTTGAAAGTGACCTGGCACAGTGTTTTATTAGTAACATTAACACACTGATGTTACATAACCCTTCAAACAGAGATATCTTCCAATCTGGTTCTTTGTACCATTTGACAGTCCTGGATGTAGCTCAAAGATGGCCTGGGCCCCAGCCTCAGTCTCAGGCCTCAGTCTCCCGGTTGGCTCTCTGGGTAGTGCCATGCCCACACTGGTACAACGCAACACAACCTCCCAGAGCCAGAAGCCTTGGGCTGGGCCCGACACCAACGTCTCTGGACCATCAGGACTGGGGCAGGGTGCTTCTGAAGACCCCACACAGGGTTCAGAGCAAAGGACAAAACACAGGACGGGGAACAGAAGGAGACCAGGGAAGTGATGACACCCATAAACATTTCTGGGGGTCCCCTTTCATAAAGTTTCCATGGTTACCAGCTCACACAGGCCAAAGCATTATAACAACAAATACTCTCCCCCCCCTGTGACCATGGTGACAGTAAATAATCTGTGCTGTGACTAAGTAACAACAGTAGCAAGGGAGTGAGGGAGTGGTGGGGGGATGCAGGATTGACAGTTCACCTATTAGCACTGTAGCTGCTGTAAGTAATATGTTAAAACCAGATGCATGGGTAAGAAGGGCATTCTAGATCTTGTATTATTTCCCTATAATGCAAGATATATTTGGAAGGTAGAATTCATTAGCTATTAATTCTTACATGTTCTATGTTTGGACTGCTTTTGAAAGCAAAAGTCCAATTGAAAACATTATTGTCATTTTTTTTAACTCGATTTTCATAATGGTAAGCTCGGACTAATGGTTTTATTAGCTAAACTAGCAAGTCTGTTTGTTTGGTTACCACGGCAAACTGTAGCTACGTAGTAAACTTGCTAGCTACTTGAATGGATGTTGAACACATTTCTAGCGTCAAATGTCTTAAATTATGGCCATGGTTGTCACGCCCTGATCTGTTTCACCTGTCCTTGTGCTTGTCTCCACCCCCCTCCAGGTGTCGCCCATCTTCCCCACTTATCCTCTGGGTATTTATACCTGTGTTCTCTGTCTGTCTGTGCCAGTTCGTCTTGTTTGTTCAAGTCAACCAGCGTTTTGTCTCAGTGCCTGCTTTTTCCCTAGTCTCTCTTCTTCTCGTCCTCTTGGTTTTGACCCTTGCCTGACCTGACCCTGGGCCTGCCTGTACCTTGGCCCCACTATTCTGGATTATAGACCCCTGCCTGCCTTGACCTGTCGTTTGCCTGCCCCTGTTGTTGCAATAAACATTGTTACTTCAACACAGTCTGCACTTGGGTCTTACCTGAAACGTGATAATGGTATAAAGGAGATAATCAACTCGGGGCTCTATGAGTTCTCTGGAAAATAATGCAACTCGGTGGAAGGTCAGTTCCACTCACCTAGCGCGTCGTGGAACACACCTTCCACCTTACTATTGTGTACCTTAGTAGCGCTTCCCTTCCTCCTCTTTCTACACCTTCCACCTCGTTCATTATTTTCCATAGAAAGCATAGCCCCGAGTTGATTATCCCCTACCGACATTTCTTCGACCTCACTCCAATATGCTTTCCACACCATTTCAATGTATTTTGCTAGACCTCAAAGATAGACATTAACAGACTCTTATGCCACTACCAATAGCATTAACTATGTATGGAATGCTGTGTGAAAATGTCTTAGCATTGAGGTTGGTTTTTGCAAGTATTCAGACCGTTTGCTATGAGACTCGAAATTGGGCTCAGGTGCATCCTGTTCCCATTGATCATCCTTGAGATGTTTCTACAACTTGATTGGTGTCCACCTGCAGTAAATTCAATTGATTGGATATGATTTGGAAAGGCACACACCTGTCTATATGACGTCCCACAGTTGACAGTGCATGTTAGAGCAAAAACCAAGCCATAAGGTCGAAGGAACTGTGTCTGGGCACAGATCTGGGGAAGGGTTCCAAAAAAGGTCTGATTGAACCAAGGTTGAACTCCCCAAGAACACAGTGGCCTCCATTATTCTTAAATGGAAGAAGTTTGGAACCACCAAGACTCTTCCTAGAGTTGGAACTGAGCAATCAGGGGAGAAGGGCCTTGGTCAGGGAGGTGACCAAGAACCCAATGGTCACTCTAACCGAGTTCCAGAGTTCCTCTGTGGAGATGGGAGAACCATCCAGAAGGATAACAATCTCTGCAGCACTCTATCAATCAGGCCTTTATTGTGGAGTGGCCAATCGGAAGCCACTCCTGTAAAAGCCACATGACAGCCTGCTTGGAGTTTGCCAAAAGGCACCCAAAGGACTCTGACCATGAGAAACAAGATTCACTGGTCTGATGAAACCAAGATTGAACTCTTTGGCCTGAATGCCAAGTGTCACGTCTGTAGGAAACCTGGCACCATCCCTACGGTAAAGCATGGTGGTGGCAGCATCATGCTGTGTGGATGTTTTTCAGCAGTAGGACTGGGAGACTAATCTGGAGAGACCTGAAAATAGCTGTGCAGCGACGCTCCCCATCCAACCTGACAGAGTTTGAGAGGATCGGCAGAGAAGAATGGGAGAAACTCCACAAATACAGGTGTGCCAAGCTTGTAGCGTCATACCCAAGAAGTATTGAGGCTGTAATCACTGCCAAAGGTGATTCAACAAAGTACTGAGTAAAGGGTCTTAATAAATGTGATATTTCAGTTTTTAATTTTTAACTTGTTTCTGCTTTGTCATTATGGGGTATTGTGTGTAGATTGATGAATTTAATCCATTTTAGAATAAGGCTGTAATGTAACAAAATGTGGAAAAAGTCAAGGGGTCTGAACACAATAATGCGCCACCAGTAACCTTTAGCACATATTATTCCTCCTGCATTCTACTATCATTACTGCACCTTACCAGTCCAGAGCAGATATTTTCACTGTGTCTCCAGCCACTGGGGATACCTAAATTACCGTCTGGGTACTCTTGTTTTTTTTTAAATCGTCCTGGGGCAGAGAACCAACCGGAACAATCCCCTGGAAAGCACTGGTGTTACTCCTTTCCTCTTCCCTTGCTTTCCCCAAATACATCATGTTAACATAGCTTCTTTAATGCCAATTCAGTCAGCTAGGACACATAATAGGGAAAATACTGCGGTTCAAGAACATGGGTTCATGAGATTCCATTCATGTGGACTGTGACCTCAGTGTAGAGCCAGCTGCTGCTCTCAGCTCCGCTCTGCTCTGTGTCCCACTGGCCCTTATCTCTGGGGAGCACTTATTTCGGGAAATCTAACAAACAAGTACACAAACTAAATCTTTCCATTTTTTTTACACTGTAATATTCCTCCACCACCTCAGCTGTTTACTCACTAATGAACTGACTGACAAATGGAAGGATCGGAGAGAGTTTGTTTCAGTTTCTTAGAGTTTAAGTTCTTAGAATTGTGGTGAAATTTTCTGAGATTCTACTTATATTAGATCATAGATGGAATCAAACGTGCATTTCTGCATGATTGCAAATAGGAAATCCCCTCTATTGGCTTTATACCAGTGGGGCCTCTCTGACAGTCAATCAAGGCTTCCCTGAAAGGATCGAAATGTTCTCATACCAACCTGAAACTCAACTGTCACCAAATGAACAACTTCCAAACAAATATGACACAGCTGACATGAGAAGAAGTGACATATCTGACCCGTCTGCTGCATGGGTCCCTGGAATAGTGACACAGCATCAGCCTGTATGACTGTAATCCTTCTGATCGGTCCGTACAGCCCCCTGCTCTCCACCAATCAAAATCAAACGGGAACCCGACTGTGAGAGTAAGAGGACAATACAACAACATCCCAAGAGTCCATGTCAGTCTTTTCTTGTTCTGGTGATATGGTGCTTCTATACTGAAGTGACAGGCATCAGGGAGACATGAAGTACATTGTTGGGGATACCAGACTGGAACTCTCAGAAACATCCTTCACAAAAGGCTAGAAACAGTGCTTTTCTACTGTTGCTTTATGATGAAATCCCCAAAAGGTGACTTTGACAAGGATAGAGGACCTCTAACAGACTTACCCATCATCAGACAAATAGATCCCTGCATGTACATAAAGTGCTTCACTACATAGATATCAACAGACGCATGTGGCCTCCTGAAGAGGAGACACAGTTGACAAAATGTCATTTTGATTCAGTCTAACTGGAGACCTTTTTTCCCCCAGTTTATATTCCGGGCCTGACATCAACATAATGTGACGTCTGAGAATAAGTATCTGTCTAATGTAGAACCGTCAGCTCCCACACAGTGAGACAAACAGCCTACAAGGCCAATCACAAGCTATTATGTCTCCTGCTGGAATGAAAAGTGCTGGGAAAGCGATGTGTCACATCTGCACTTCTGCTGAATACCGTCGCCTCCTAGTTCCAACCCCACTCACCAAGCACCATGGGACCATGTTGGGACAATGTTGACACAGAGTCTGGAAGAGTGCCCAAATCCACTTGCACACGCACACACACTGTCACGAATCCCGCTTCCTGAGTCTGTGTTTGCCTGTGTTTCTGTCCTGGAGTGTGTTTCCGGTGTCCTGGAACGCACCCTGTCTGGTTGCCGGGCGAATTAGCTTGTTGGGAGATCAATGTTCACCCGCACCTGTATCCCATCAGTAATCTGCACACCTGTCCTGATCATCACCTCTCCCCTTCAAAAGCTCTGACCTGACATCCATTCCCTGCCGGATCGTTAGCCATGAACAGTATGTTGTGCCGTAGTATCAGCCTCAAGTTGGATAGAATTTGTTTTGTTGTTTTTTACGTATTGCCTGCCTTAAACTTACCTCCGTTTGTTCTGTCTTCAGTTACTCACCCGGATCATTTACCCCATTCCCGCCTGGTCCTCGGAGGATTCCGCTTCCCCATTGGATCCACCTATTTACTCCCATCAACTCACCACCGCTGCCCACTACGCCACCTGGATATATCTACCCATTCACATTCACTTGTAAATAAATACTCACCTTCTTCCTACTCTCCTTGTCCTGGTCTGCTTCTGGGTTCGATTTTGAAAGAGCGTCTCACACACACACAGACACACAAGCACGCATGGGCGGACTAGGACCAGAAATCGGCCCTGGCATTTACAGCGCCTTCAGAAAGTATTCACACCCCTTGACTTTTTACAAATGTTATTCTGTTACAGCCTGAATTTAAAATGGATTACATTTTGTGTCACTGCCCTACACACAATAAACTATAATGTCAAAGTGCAATTATATTTTTTAGACATTGTTACATATTTAATACAAATGAAAAGCTGAAATCTCTTGAGTGAATAAGTATGCAACCCATTTGTTATGAAAAGACAAATTCAGAAGTACAAATGTGCATAACAAGTCACATAATATGTTGCATGAACTCACTCTGTGTGCAATAATAGTGTTTAACAGGATTTTTGAGTGACTACCACATCTCTGTACCTCACACATACAATTATCTGAATTTCAAAGACAGATTCAACCACAAAGACCAGGGAGGTTTTCCAATGCACCGCAAATGGGTAGATAAAAAAATCAGACATTGAATATCCTTTTGAGGATGATAATAATTAATAATTACACTTTGGAAGGTGTATCAATACACCCTGTCACTACAAAGATACAGGCGTCCTTTCTAACTCAGTTGCCAGAGAGGAAAGAAACCGCTCAGGGATTTCAACATGAGGCCAATGGTGACTTTTAAAACAGTTACAGAGTTTAATGGCTGTGATAGGAGAAAACCAAGGATAGATCAACAACCTTGTAGTTACTCCACAATACTAACCTAAATGACAGAGCTTGTACAGAATAAAAATATTCCCAAATATGCATCCTGTTTGCAATAAGGCATTAAAGTAAAACTGCAAAAAATGTGGCAAAGAAATTAACTTTATGTCCTGAATACAAAATGTTATGTTTGGGGCAAATCCAACACAACACATCACTGAGTACCACTCTTCATATTTTCAAGTATGGTGGTGGCTGCATCATGTTCTTGGTATGCTTGACATCAGCAAGGACTGGGGAGTTTTTTTAGGATAAAAATAAACGGAATATAGCTAAGCACAGGCAAAATCCTAGAGGAAAACCTTGTTCAGTCTGCTTTCCAACAGACACTGGGAGAAAATTCACCTTTCAGCAGGACAATAACCTAAGAGTTGCTTACAAAGACAATATTGAATGTTCCTGGGTGGCCTAGTTACAGTTTTGACTTAAATCGGCTTGAAAATGTATAACAAGACTTGAAAATGGGTGTCTAGCAATGATCAACAACCAACTTGACATAGCTCAAAGAATCTTTTAAGGAATAATGTGCAAATATTGCACAATCCAGGTGTGCAAAGCCCTTTGAGACTAACCCAGAAAGACTCACAGCTGTAATCGCTGCCAAAGGTGATTCTAACATGTATTCACTCAGGGGTGTAAATACTTTCTAAAAACAAATAAATATTTAACCCACTTTGAATTCAGGTTGTAACAAAACAAAATGTGTAATAAGCCAAGGGGTATGAATACTTTCCGAAAGCACTGTGTAACACACCGGACAGTTGTTCTACCTTTAGGACCCCTCACTGGCACATTTTCTGCCTCGAGGCCCCCACATCGGCCCATTTTTTTCCTTGAGGCCCCCAATATTAGCCAGATAATGATAATTTTGCAGAAAAGTTAGATAGGCCCACTGGGCTAAAAATGGACCAGCCCATCTGGCATTTGCCTGGAATGCTAGATGGCCAGTCCGCCCCTGCGTGAACGTACACATTAACATAAATCCAAACCACACAGCCATAAGGCACCCCAGACCGTACTGACTGATGCTCAGATGTGGAACAGATGGGGGCCTCAGCCTTCCTTCTCTCTGAGATGGCCCCTATACTGTACTTCCTGGGACCGGGTCCCACTGAGGGTCTGCTAGCTGGGGCCACATAGAGACAGCTGCCCCCTACTGGACACAGCTTATACAGGATACATCCCAAATGGCACCCTAAAAGTAGTGCACTATATTGGGTATAGGGTGCCATTTGGGACGCATACATAGACTCTGGAACCTATAGAGCCACCATAGAGCCTCTACAGACCCTGTATGGGCCCCTAACACACCCAGGTGCTCTGAACCCAGTCTGGGCCTCTCATTTTCTCTGTGGCATTTAGACTATATACTCTACCCAGTTTGATTTCAAAGAGGGGCCCAGCTCTCCCCCTGCCTCTTTAAGGGTCATTCTTGAATTGCGGTGGTAAATGCTGCCCCTTGATTTTGGCACCATGTTTAAACAAAAACACGACAAAACATGACAAATAATACATTTTCAGTTTAATTTAACTGTTATTAAATATCAAAACATATGTAAGTCCTTACTGCAACACATTTATTTGTATGCATTGTAGAAACTACTAGGGGCTAGCAAATGGGCTTTTCCCACTGGGGATGTATAGAGGTGATGTTTTAGGTATTTAGAGATATCTATCTATTATTTTGAATGCTAGACAGTGAACAAAAGTATATATGTTGAAAATATTGTATAGATCAATAAAAACAAAGAAGGCAATTAAAATAAAAACAATTGTACTAGTATAATGTGTGTCCCTCAGTTGATTATTATTTGAGCCCCTTTTTCTCGCCAATTTGAATCTTGTCTCTGCAACTCCCCAATGAGTTCGGGATGCAAAGGTCGAGTCATGCGTCCTCCGAAACATGCGCTTCTTAACCCCCTCGTTTAACCCAGAAGCCAGCCACACCAATGTGCTGGAGGAAACACTGTTCAACTGACGACCGAAGTCAGCTTGCAGGCGACCGGCCCACCACAAGGAGTGGCTAGAGTGCGATGAGCCAAGTAAAGCCCTCCATGCCAAACCCTCCCCTAAACTGGATAATTGTACACCGCCCTATGGGACTCCCGCTCACGGCCAGTTGTGATACAGCCCGGGATCGAACCCAGATCTGTAGTGATGCCTCTAGCACTGTGATGCATTGCCTTAGAACGGTGCACCACTCGGCAGGCCTGTCCCTTGGTTTTATGTCACTGGTGTTACCACCTTTAAAATCACTGATTACAAAGATATCAAGGACCTTGACCATTCTCTCCATTGGCAAACTGTTATCGGGGAGGGGTCTATATATTAGCTAATCACACCCTTTTAATATGTCATACATTTGAGGATTCCATTGATAATTTGGTGTGTCTAAATCCAAAGTGTCACTTGGTGTTATGCTGCATTCACGTGCTAGTCGGAAGTCGGAAACTCTGACATTTCCGACTTGTTAACTGGTTGAACACGGCACATGTATAACTACAACCAGTTAGCATGTCAGACATTTCAGAGTTTCCTTGTTTCCGACTAGCCCGTGAACGTGGCATAAGTCAATGTAAATTAAGGGAAATAACATTGTGAGTAAAATGATTATTCATATCACTTTAGTAAATAGTTTTTAAATGATTGATTACCTTAGATTTGAGCACTTGTGGCCTCCATTTCAGAGAATCCTAATTTACCAAAAATGTCTCATTGGTGTCACCATCATTGGTTACTACTCCTACTGGTGTCACAATGTTATCATCATGTTAAAAATGATTTAAAGTTATTAAGACACCATAGTAGTTGATTCAGAATGGGAAAATGTACATGAATTTTTAACAAATATTTAGAAAAATCACATTTGTTATTTTTTAAATGCCACCGTAATTGAAGAATGACCCTTATTAAAGTAACTGAAACTAAATGGATCAAAATGGAAAAAAGCTTTTTTTCCTACTGTGCTGAATTTAATGTGGGCTGATTGCCTTGAACAAAAAAAGGGAAGTGAGAGATTGACAATGAAGAGTATCAAGGACCTCAGCCAACTGAGCCATGGCCTGTACACCCCGCTACCATCTAGAAGGCGGAGACAGTACAGTTGTGTCAAAGCTGGGACAGAGAGACTGAAAAACAGCTTCTATCTCCAGGCCATTAGACTGTTACTAGCCGGCTAACACTCAGTACTCTATCCTACACCTTAGATGCTGCTGCCCCGCTGCATTCTGAAAATATTCAGACCCCTTGACTTTTTCCACATTTTGTTACACTACATACAGCCTTATTCATCAATCTAAACACAATATCCCATAACGACAAAGCAAAAACAGTTAAGATTTTTTTGGCCAATGTATAAGAAATAAAAAACGGAAATATTACATAAATATTCAGACCCTTTACTCAGTACTTTTTTGAAGCACCTTTGACAGCGATTGCAGCCTTGAGTGTTCTTGGGTATGACGCTACAAGCACCTGTATTTGGGGAGATTCTCCCATTCTTCTCTGCAGATTCTCTCAAGCTCTGTCAGGTTGGGTGGTGAGTGTTGCTGCATAGCTATTTTCAGGTCTCTCCAGAGATGTGTCGATCAGGTTCAAGTCCGGGTTCTGGCTGGGCCACTCAAGGACAATCAGAGACTTGTCCCAAAGCCACTCCTGCTTTGTCTTGGCTGTGTGCTTAGGGTTGTTGTCCTGTTGGAAGGTGAACCTTCGCCTCAGTCTGAGGTCCTGAGCGCTCTGGAGCAGGATTTTATCAATAATCTCTCTGTACTTTGCTCCGTTCATCTTTCCCTCGATCCTGACTAGTCTCCCAGTCCCTGCCACTGAAAAACATCCCCACAGCATGATGCTGCCACCACCATGCTTCACCGTAGGGATGGTGCCAGTTTTCCTCCATTTGTGACACTTGGCATTCAGGCCAAAGAGTTCAATCTTGGTTTCATCAGACCAGAGAATCTTGTTTCTTGTTGTGCCTTTTACTGAGGAGTGGTTTCCATCTGGCCAGTCTACCATAAAGGCCTGATTGGCGGAGTGCTGCAGATATGGTTGTCCTTCTGGAAGGTTTTCCCATCTCCACAGAGGAACTCTGGAGCTCTGTCCGAGTGATCATCGGGTTCTTGGTCACCTCCCTGACCAAGGCCCTGCTCCCCCGATTGCTCAGTTTGGCCAGGCGGCCAGCTCTAGGAAGAGTCTTGGTGGTTCCAAACTTCTTCCATTTAGGAATGATGGAGGCCGCTGTGTTCCTGGGGACCATTTTTTTGTACCCTTCTCCAGATCTGTGCCTCGACACAATCCTGTCTCGGCGCTCTACGGACAATTCCTTTGAACCTCATGGCTTGGCTTTGGCTCTGACATGCACTGTCAACTGTGTACCTTTCCGAGTCTCATAGCAAAGGGTCTGAATACTCATGTAAATAAGGTATTAATGTTTTTTATACTTAATAGATTTGGAAAAAAATGAAAAAACGTTCACTTTGTCATTATGGGATGTAGATGAATGAGGTTATTTATTTAATCCATTTTAGAATAAGGCTGTAATGTAACGAAATTAGGAAAAAGGGAAGGGGTCTAGACAATTAACAAATGCACTGTATATAGACAGGTATGTGCTTTTCCAAATCATGTCTAATCCGTTGAATTTACCACAGGTGGACTTCAATCATGTTGTAGAAACATCTCAAGGACGATCAATGGGAACAGGATGCGCCTGAGCTCAATTTCAAGTCTCATAAGGCTGTAATGAAACATAATGGGGAGAAAGGGATCTGAAAACTTTCCGAATGCACTGTAGATAGTCATGGAACACTGGTCACTTGAAATCATGTTTACATACTGTTTTTCCCACTTCATATGTACAGTTGAAGTCGGAATTTGACATTGGTTGGAGTCATTGAAACTCGTTTTTCAACCACTCCACAAATTTCTTGTTAACAAACTATAGTTTTGGCAAGTCGGTTAGGACATCTACTTTGTGCATGACACAAGTCATTTTTCCAACAATTGTTTACAGACAGATTTTTTCACTTATCACTGTATCACTCTATCACAAATTCCAGAAAATTATGTCATGGCTTCAGAAGCTTCTGATAAGCTAATTGACATCATTTGAGTCAATTGGAGGTGTACCTGTGGATTAATTTCAAGGCCTACCTTCAAACTCAGTGCCTCTTTGCTTGACATCATGGGAAAATCAAAAGAAATCAGCCAAGACCTCAGAAAAAAATTGTAGACCTCCACAAGTCTGGTTCATCCTTGGGAGCAATTTCCAAACGCCTGAAGGTACCACATTCATCTGTACAAACAATAGTACGCAAGTATAAACACCATGGGACCACGCAGCCGTAATACCACTCAGGAAGGAGACGCGTTCTGTCTCCTAGAGATGAACGTACCTTGGTGCGAAAAGTACAAATCGATCCCAGAACAACAGCAAAGGACCTTGTGAAGATGCTGGAGGAAACAGGTACAAATGTATCTATATCCACAGGTAAATGAGTTCTATATCGACATAACCTGAAAGTCCTCTCAGCAAGGAAGAAGCCACTGCTTCAAAACCACCATAAAAAAGCTCATACTTTTTGGAAAAATGTCATCTGGTCTGATGAAACAAAAATAGAACTGTTTGGCCATCATGATGTTTGGAGGAAAAAGGGGGATGCTTGCAAGCCGAAGAACACCATCCCTACTGTGAAGCACGGGGGTGGCAACATCATGTTGAGTGGCCATCACAAAGCCCTTAACCTGAATCCTATAGAAAATTTGTGGGAAGAACTGAAAAAACGTGTGCAAGCAAAGAGGCCTACAAACCTGACTCAGTTACACCAGCTCTGTCAGGAGGAATGGGCCGAAATTCACCCAACCTATTGTGAGAAGCTTGTGGAAGGCTACCCGAAACGTTTGGCCCAAGTTAAAGAATTTAAAGGCAATGCTACCAAATACTAATTGAGTGTATGTAAACTTCTGATCCACAGGGAATGTGATGAAAGAAATATAAGCTGAAATAAATAATTCTCTCTACTTTTTTTCTGACATTTCACATTCTTAAAATAAAGTGGTGATCCTAACTGACCTAAACTTCCGACTTCAACTGTAACTACTGCTGTACACACCAGTTCTATTCATATACTGTCCATAATGTCTATACACATATACAGTATATTGATAGTCTGACATTGATCGTTGTGATATTTCTTAATTCCTTTCTTAATTTTTTGAAGGATTTTTGTGTATTTTTTTATATTGTCAGGTAATTACTACACTGTTGGAGCTAGAAACATAAGCATTTTGCTGCAACTGCGTCAACATCGGCAAAATATGTGTATGCAACCAATAAAATGTGATTTGATTTCATTGGGCGGTTGATATAACTCACCTGCAGATTGCTGGGATCAGAGCAGAGTGAGTAGTTGCCTGGCATCCATGCGAATCAGCCAATCACTGCCAGAGGAGAAGCGGACTGGACGGAGTACATCCTGTCATTTGTGCCTGCCTTATCACCATGGACACTGAACATGTGCAATAGAATATAGGATTATTACTTACAGGGAGTGCATTTTTTTTTCATTTGAATTGGTTACTATAGGTTATGAAGTACTGTTAGTTTACATAGGCTAGTGAGATTTAACAGAGGCCTATCAGGAGAAAGGTCTACCCATAATAAACCAACACTACAACTAGGACAGAAAGAGCAGGATTATTAGTCCTAAAATTGGGAAAAAATGTGTCCGTTTCTCCCCCATTCCAAAAACCCGTCATGCTCTTATACACACAGTTGGTCAGCACAACTCACTACTCAGAGCTTTTTTAGTAAGACACAGACCAGGGCCGGTATTTACAAAGCGTCTCAGAGTAGTAATGCTGGTCTTCAGTGTACACAACATGAAGAATACCTTCACCCCCCCCCCCCTTTTTGCCCTCATAACAGCCACAATTCATCAGGGCGTGGACTCTTCAAGGTGTTGTAAGCGTTCCAAGGGGATGCTGACTCCAATGCTTCCCACAGTTCTGTCAAGTTGACCGTATGTGCTTTGGATGGTGGACCATTCTTGATACACGCGGGAAACTGTTGAGCGTGAACATCCCAAAATCGCTGCTGTTCTCGACACAAACCGGTGCGCCTGGCACCTCCTACCATAACCTGTTCAAAGGCACTCAAATATTTTGTCTTGCCCCTTCACCCTCTGAATGGCACACATACACAATCCATGTCTCAATCGTCTCAAGGCTTAAAACTCCTTCTTGACCCAGTCTCATTCCCTTCATCGACACTGATTCAAGTGGGATTAATAACGGATCATAACTTTCACCTGGATTCAGCTGGTCAGTCTATGTCATGGAAAGAGCAGGTGTTCATAATGTGTTGTACACGGAGTGTAATTACAATCTAAAAGGCCAAACTGATCTTAGATCAGCACTCTTACCCTGAGATGATTTCTGAATATGGGCCCAGAAGTTTTCTACATTGCAAATACGAGTCTATTTCCATACAAGGATACATTTGGCAATTGTATTTTTTATTTTACACATCAACAACATGATACACAACTACTGTACCTATAAAAATATATTATCTTTATAATTTGAAGGCAATAAAATAACCAATTCTAGAAGATATCTGTAAATACAATCTTTTGTTAATTTTAGAAATCTTTATTGAAGAAAAAAAAGTTTGAAAAACACGACTGGTCAAAAAAACACACAAAAAAACTATTTCACCTCTGCTACATTAGACCTCCCAAAACACACCAAAACACACTTAGACATAATAAAAAAAAATAGAGACATACACAGGTTCTTCTCCTCTGTGATTCAGGTAGCATGGCCACAGTATTCCTTGGCAAAGCTACATCACAACCTGGCTGCATAGTAGCCCAACGTTGCCTTGGCAATGGCGGTGACGCTGCCTTCATCACACGAACAGTGTTTGGTCTCTATAGCTTCATCCCAAATGGCACCCTATTCCCTATATATTGCAGTACTTTTGACCGGGGTCCATAGGGAATAGGGTGCAATTTAGGACACAGCCTATATGGCAGTTCAGAGAAATACTTGGACAGAGGAGAACAGAGAGGAAGATCATCAACACTACCTAGCTTAGAGAGCTGTTTTTATTGCAGCCTTGTTGGTCTCAGATAGAACATTTGTACGGAAGACTCTTGTAAGGAAGAGGTTGAAAAGGAAACTGTGGGCTACTGTGTAACAGGAGAGACTAACTTCAGGTGTTTGGAATGCTGGGTGATCATTGGTAACTCGAACTTAGTAAGTACTAGTAAGATACCAAATTAAAGTAAGCAATATTGTACTAAGGGGATGATAAATCCTTAGTTTAAAAGCTGTACCACCAGGGGGCACTCAATAACCAGACAGATAAAATGCCAACCCAGTACTGAGAGACCGTACACAGGTCCAAACTGGAGAGAACTAGAGACGGAGAAACACAGAGAAAATAAAGTGAAAAGATTGCAGGTTTACAGAGGGAGTTGTCAATAAATGGTATTAATTCATGGTGAGAATAATTGATTCTCATACACATTGTGAAGGAGGGGGAACTCCAGTGGTCACAAGAATAGCCCTCTTCACCAGACTCCGTCTACATCAACCATATCGCTGACCACTTTCATCTGATCAAGCCATGAACTGTCCCTCCACCTGGAAGATGCATGCACTCAAAGACTTGGCCTGGGTCAAATATCAAGTCCCACACACTAAACATCAGTGACCTTGGAGAGAAAATAGACACACAATAGCCTTCAGGGAAGGTGAACATACACATTATGATTGACCTTTTCATTATTAACCCTGCATTATGAAGTCATTGCATTATGAAGTCATTGCATTATGATGCCATTGCATTATGAAGTCATTGCATTATGAAGTCATTGCATTATGAAGTCATTGCATTATGAAGTCATTGCATTATGAAGTCATTGCATTATGATGTCATTGCATTATGAAGTCATTGCATTATGAAGTCATTGCATTATGATGCCATTGCATTATGAAGTCATTGCATTATGATGCCATTGCATTATGAAGTCATTGCATTATGATGCCATTGCATTATGATGTCAGTGCATTATAAAGTAATTGTTTTCAACTGTCTTTGTATTACAATGTCGTTCATTGCATTATGATGTCCATTCATTCTGATGCCAATGTATTACGAAGCCTGTGACTTTGCAGAAATTCAGCCCAACAGATTAGCTTGATCGAAATCTGGAATGGAAATCAGGATCACCAAGAGAATGGACGGGATATAAATAAATGGATCAGAAAATGTAAAAAAAAGATGATGATAACGATAGAGTCATTTTCTCAGCCCAATATCCTCTGGAAGACTTGCCTGGCTGCCCAGAATCCTTGATCCGGTCAAACGCTACGCCACGCCCTCGGATGTTAGTTCCTTCGCCTCAATGAGTCTGGATCGGAGTACCCTTCACCGAATGCAAACACATTCGAGGCCATCTGATTGGTCCAGAAACCGATGGGTTGGGTCAGAGCCAGAACACAAGTGGGTAAAGCGGCGCCCATGGACTCCGATTGGTTAGAGACAATCCAATCGCTGGTGACTTGGTTTTGTACAATGCCCCATGTGCCCTTCGTCACCACAAACGACTTCAATGATGGCAGGCTCAGACTAAAGTATGCACCAAACTACAGAATCATTTAGTGTGAGTCGTCAGGATACTGGAAGACGGGGACAGTAGGAAGACAACAGAGAACAAGTGTCTGCTTCAGAATTGGAAGAGTTCAGAAACACTAGAGACTGTTTCAGAGAGTTGTGTCGGGGTGTTTTAGGTTAGACAGCGACAGCCCAGACAAACAACTGCCTGCTGCAAAATCACTAATGCTCCTGACACACCTGTCCACACTGACATACTACTACTGTAGGCTAGTCTCCTCTAGCTTGTGGGATTTTTTAAAGGCACAACATGGTGTTGAAATATCCACAGAAAGACAACATGACATCCCACTACCTCAGCCCTCCGTTCAGGGCCGGTCCTGGAGTTTTCGGGGCCAACCCTTCCCTCACTGACACATACTCTACAGGGATATGGGGCTCCGTCAGTGCTGGAGTGTGTGTGTGTGTGTGTGTGTGTGTGTGTGTGAGAGTATATGTGTGTGTACATGGTCAAATCCACACAGAAGGCTTGCCCACCCCTGACTTGCCACTACTGCTGTTGCTGCTGCTCCCAGTCCCTTCTCCACTGCTGCCCCCCTTGCCGTGTTTGAAGCGGTGCTTGCGCTCCTTGTGAGGCTGTGGCTGTGGCTGGGTGATGTTGCTTTGGGGCTTGTCATCATGGTTGTCCCCCAGGTGTTCCTCTGCCCTGTGCTGCTGGCTGTAGGCCTGGATGGCTGCCTCTAGCTGGTCATGGGCATGCAGGATCATGTCCTTGTTGAGGGCCACGCGGGCCTCCCCTCCCGTGGGGAAATTGTCCTCGTTGCTCCCAAACTGCTGCTGCTCCTCCTGGGCAATGTTGGCCCGGTTTTGTTTGCACGCCATCTTGGCGTTGCTCAAGTCCGTGTAGGGGATCTGCTCTGGCTTCACCACGATGTTGTAGCCCGGTGGAGCCGACGGGGCGTTCCACGAGAACGGGTACCCTACGTAGTCAGCACCACCGTCCCCCACTACCCCTCCCCCTGTGCCCGGCTCCGGGACTGGCACCCCCACGGAGACCCCCACGCTGGGTCCCAGCAGCCCCAGCTGGTAATCGTCCTCCTGGGGCGGGCAGCGGCGACGGCGGAGGATGTCACAGATGGTCCCGATGCCCAGGTGCAGCATCTCCCACACGTTGAGGGTGAGGCAGAGCACCGTGACGCCGTACATGATGCGCAGGAAGATGGTCTTCTCTGTGGGCCGCGACACGAAGCAGTCCACGCTGTGGGGGCAGGGCTTGAAGGAGCACACGAACACGGGAATGACGCGGAAGCCGTACAACAGGTATTGGCCCGCCAGGAAGCTCGCCTCCAGCGCCGTGCGAGTCACCAGCTGCAGCACGTAGATACGCATCAGCCCGTCACCCTGGATACGCCGCCGCCCGTCATGGCGTACCTTGGGCTTGGGCCGTGGGGCCAGCGGGTCGACCCGGCGAGGGGGCTCGGGCTCGGGCACCTCGTAGATCATAGGGTCATCCTCTTGGTCCTGGTCCTGGTCCTCCTCTATACCCCGGTGCTGCCGCGCCCCGAAGCAGATCTTCCTGGGCCTCCGATGGGTGTATCCCCCTCCACCCCCTCCCCCTGTCTCAGTGGCCACCCCTCCCCCGCCCTTGTCCAGCTGGGCGATCTTGTTGACGGCGTAGCCCATGTACATGAGAGATGGCATGGCCACCAGGATGATCTGGAAGACCCAGAAGCGGACGTGCGATAGTGGCGCGAAGGCGTCGTAGCAGACGTTCTCGCAGCCCGGCTGGCCCGAGTTGCAGACGAACTTGCTCTGCTCGTCGTAGTAGATGGACTCTCCCCCGACGGCAGTGAGAACGATGCGGAAGACAACAAGCACGGTGAGCCACAGCTTCCCCACGAAGGTGGAGTGGTTGTGGATCTCCTCCAGCAGCCGCGTGAGGAAGCTCCAGCTCATTATGTCGCTGGACAGTGGGGCAGACAGGGTCCCGCACTCACCTGCTCACAGACTCTACACACACACAGAGAAAGAGAGAACGAGAGAACGAGTGTGAGTGAGAGTGTGAGAGAGAGAGATGAAGACAGAGGGAGAGAGAGAGGAGAGAGAAGAATAGGGAGTGATGAAGACAGGGGGAGAGAGGGAGAGAGAGAAAGAGAAAATTAGTCAATTATGAAAGGAGATTATACATAACATACTGTCTACCAACATGTCTCAAAAATGTTGAAGGAAGCAAAGAAATATGAGCGTGCAATTTCTTATCATGAAATCGGATGAGAGAGGATTTTGACAGGGAATGTAGAGATAGTACAGTTAGAAGCTTTGCTTCTTCAAGTTCATCAGAAGGAGTCACAGATCAATCATGGAGAGGAGACAGATAGAAAAGCCTAAATCCAAACAAGTGTTCTCTCTGAAATTGAGACAGACTGCAATCTCCACATGCATTAGATCCATTCTATTCTCTGGTATACCCCAAATGAATACACGCTCCAACCCAACAACACAGTTTCAGCACAGTGAAATAAATGGGGGTATTTTGAGGGGTTGTACTGTACAACAATAGGATATTAAACCAAAGAAAAAGATGCTCAAATGTAGCAGAGAGGAGAGCCAAAATAATCCCAATAGGAATTGAGCAGAACACATTTTACACTCACTAACACACACACACACACTCTCTCTCTCTTTTGGGGAATAAATCCTCTTGCTCCTCTCTGTGAGGTGCAGATTGTGTTGACTTAACGGTGTTGTTCTGGTGTGTAAATGGCATTGTGTAGTGTAGTGGTAATGGTGTGGTGTTGTGTGTAGTGCTATATTAAAATGGATGTGTGTGTAGGAGAGATGAAGCCTGTCTATGTCAGTTAGCCGTGGGCTCCAGGCTGCCAGTCCAACTGCACCAGTTAAACCAGCAGGCGGCCTGGCCAAAACAAGTGGAGCATGGAGTCACACCGTAGACCCACATTAGCCAAGGCACTGGAGCAGAACCCTAACTGTCCTGCCTGCCTCCAGGGGAGTGTGAGGGGGGTGAGGGAACAGGTGTCCAGAGCCAGGTTGCCTTCTGCACAGAGTGACACCTTCCTGCTAAGTAGCTCCAATGGTGCATGGCTCATTGTGAGTCGAACTGAAAGGTAAACCCAACCATGAAATAAGAGCTTGGGCTGAGGTTTAAAAGGAGCTCCACAGCGCCTTCCTTCCCCCTCACAGGAAGGTTGGGAGCCCAGATAGAGGGAGGCCAAGAATGGTCTGCTGAACGCTGGAGGGAGTGGAAGCTTGGCTGTTGGCTGTTAGTAGACATACTGTAGGATTTGTCACAAATGGCCTCCTATTCCCTACATACTACTTTTCACTAGGGCCCATAGGCACACAACCCTTGTGCTGGAGCTCCTCAGACCCCTGGAGAGGAGAGGAGAGGAAGGGAGAGGAGATGAGATGAGATGAGATGAGATGAGATGAGATGAGAGGAGAGGAGAGGAGAGGAGAGGAGAGGAGAGAGAGGAGAGAGGAGAGGAGAGGAGAGGAGAGGAGAGGAGAGGAGAGGAGAGGAGAGGAGAGGAGAGGAGAGGAGATGAAGGTAGTGAGCGAGAGTTAGAGATGACGTGTTTGAAGCTGCCTTCCTGGACTCACTATAAAACATGTGCAGTATTGATCACTGTGACCATAAAAGGTCTGCCTGGGATAGAGGAGGTACTGTACATGTCAGGAATGCTGTGCATACTGCTGTTTTAGAGTGTTTTTGTTAGTGTGTTTTTGTTAGTGCCTGTGTGTTTTTGTTAGTGTTTGTGTGTGTGTGTGTGTGTGTGTGTGTGTGCTTACGTTCCCACAAGTGTGTTTACTAGGATTGCTGCACATAAATGCAGATGCTCCAGATACTCAACTAGTCTAAAGAAGGACAGTTTAATTGCTTCTTTAATCAGAACAACAGTTTTCAGCTGTGCTAACATAATTGCAAAATGTTTTTCTAATAATCAATTAGCCTTTTAAAATGATAAACTTGGATTAGCTAACACAATGTGCCATTGGAACACAGGAGTGATGGTTGCTGATAATGGGTCTCTGTACTCCTATGTAGATACTCCATTAAAAATTCAGCCGTTTCCAGCTACAATAGTCATTTACAACATTAACAATGTCTACACTGTATTTCTGAACAATTTGATGTTATTTTTTAAAATTGACACATTTTTTTTTGCTTTTCTTTCAAAAACAAGGACATTTCTAAGTGACCCCAAACTTTTGAACGGTAGTGTGTATATATATATATATATACACTATATATATATATATAACTCCCAAAACATAAAAGTGAGTACTGCACCAGTGCTAACACTTCATACCTGACATGTATGAATACGTATCATGAGGACATATTGAGAGTGAGGAGAGGAGCTCAGCTGACATTAACACATAGAGCCATTAGGCAGTTTGTCCTTCAAACCGTCTGGACTCTTGTCTGGCTCTGGCCTTTCCTCTCCTGCATGACATCATTATACACACCGTCTTTATAGAACGCTCACTGTTATCCCTCTGCTATCTGTTATCCCTCTGCTATCTGTTATCCCTCTGCTATCGGTTATCCCTCTGCTATCTGTTATCCCTCTGCTATCGGTTATCCCTCTGCTATCGGTTATCCCTCTGCTATCTGTTATCCCTCTGTTATCGGTTATCCCTCTGCTATCGGTTATCCCTCAGCTATCTGTTATCCCTCTGCTATCTGTTATCCCTCTGCTATCTGTTATCCCTCTGCTATCGGTTATCCCTCTGCTATCTGTTATCCCTCTGCTATCGGTTATCCCTCTGCTATCTGTTATCCCTCTGCTATCTGTTATCCCTCTGCTATCGGTTATCCCTCTGCTATCTGTTATCCCTCTGCTATCTGTTATCCCTCTGCTATCTGTTATCCCTCTGCTATCTGTTATCCCTCTGCTACCTGTTATCCCTCTGCTATCGGTTATCCCTCTGCTATCTGTTATCCCTCTGCTATCTGTTATCCCTCTGCTATCTGTTATCCCTCTGCTATCTGTTATCCCTCTGCTATCTGTTATCCCTCTGCTATCTGTTATCCCTCTGCTATCTGTTATCCCTCTGCTATCTGTTATCCCTCTGCTATCTGTTATCCCTCTGCTATCTGTTATCCCTCTGCTATCGGTTATCCCTCTGCTATCTGTTATCCCTCTGCTATCTGTTATCCCTCTGCTATCTGTTATCCCTCTGCTATCGGTTATACCTCTGCTATCTGTTATCCCTCTGCTATCTGTTATCCCTCTGCTATCTGTTATCCCTCTGCTATCGGTTATACCTCTGCTATCGGTTATCCCTCTGCTATCTGTTATCCCTCTGCTATCTGTTATCCCTCTGCTATCGGTTATCCCTCTGCTATCGGTTATCCCTCTGCTATCTGTTATCCCTCTGCTATCGGTTATCCCTCTGCTATCTGTTATCCCTCTGCTATCGGTTATACCTCTGCTATCGGTTATCCCTCTGCTATCTGTTATCCCTCTGCTATCTGTTATCCCTCTGCTATCGGTTATCCCTCTGCTATCTGTTATCCCTCTGCTATCGGTTATCCCTCTGCTATCGGTTATCCCTCTGCTATCGGTTATCCCTCTGCTATCTGTTATCCCTCTGCTATCTGTTATCCCTCTGCTATCTGTTATCCCTCTGCTATCTGTTATCCCTCTGCTATCGGTTATCCCTCTGCTATCTGTTATCCCTCTGCTATCTGTTATCCCTCTGCTATCTGTTATCCCTCTGCTATCTGTTATCCCTCTGCTATCTGTTATCCCTCTGCTATCTGTTATCCCTCTGCTATCTGTTATCCCTCTGCTATCGGTTATCCCTCTGCTATCGGTTATCCCTCTGCTATCGGTTATCCCTCTGCTATCTGTTATACCTCTGCTATCGGTTATACCTCTGCTATCGGTTATACCTCTGCTATCGGTTATCCCTCTGCCATCGGTTATCCCTCTGCTATCTGTTATCCCTCTGCTATCTGTTATCCCTCTGCTATCGGATATCCCTCTGCTATCGGTTATCCCTCTGCTATCTGTTACCCCTCGACACACTTAGACACATACCATACAATCACCCGGTCCAAGGCTAATAAACGGCACTAAGTGACTTGTAACTGACAGTAAGTACAGTGGGACACAGACGGGGATCTTTTCATCTGAGGAAGACGACACTGAGGATCCGGCAGATGTCAGTATATGTGTTTGAATAAAGCCTGAGCGTTAGAAGATAAATATGTCTGTTTTTCTGAGTGCTCCAACACCTGTTAACCATATACAAGTTCTTTTTTTGGGAAGTTTCTGCCGTGTAAACCCAATCCAGTTGTCTGTTTCTTGAATGTGCATTGTGTTTCTCTTATCTGTCAGCGCTAGCCGTGACAGAGGGGCATCTCGAGTGACACCTGTCATTGAGTCATCACCGTGTGAAAGGAAGATCTGGGTAACAGACCCCTGGATGTTAACATGCTCTCTCTCTGGAATGGGAAGGTGTGAGTGTGTGTGTGTTATATCTGTGTGCCATGTGTGTGTACAGTAGGTGTGTGTGTGTGCATGTGGAGGAGGAAAGTGAAAGTGAGCAAAGTGTGTGTGTGTGTATGTGTGTGGGTGCGTTCACACGTGTGCAACTATGTGTGAGCTAGAGGTGGAATACGTTTATGTGTGACTGTGAAAAAGTAACAGAAAGTGATTGTGAACAGAGAGAAGGCACCATGTTAGATGGCCAGAGTGTCCTCTGCCTTGCAGTCAGGATTAGCCTCTTTCTGCACTCAAAGGCCTGGAGCTCCATGGAAAGAACTAGCAGCCTGGGGCCGTCATACCACCACATGCCCATGCGAGAGCCTCCAACATGGGCATATGGCTCCAGCTGCCTCCCCCCTACCATCCTACCAACCCCCCACATCCTGGCCTTCCCTTTCTCAATCATGTCTATCACTTTACTAGAATGAGCCAGCCTGCCAACCTCAACACTAACACATGTTTGTACAAGCGTGCACTCAACCATACCCGTCACGATTCACAACCATACACACATAGAAACAGCTGTCTGCCCCTCAACATACTCACTCAAATACACAAGAGCCCAGCTACAGTTGAAAATGACAAGCTCACAACCTGGAGTTGTCCTTGTTTACATTTACAGTTGTGATGTTTTACA